>NC_056735.1:368198430-368438430 GCF_019279795.1 Protopterus annectens
AGGAGACAGAGAGAGACAGAGAGAGAGAGAGACAGAGACAGAGACAGAGAGAGAGACAGAGACAGAGACAGAGACAGAGACAGAGACAGAGAGACAGAGACAGAGACAGAGACAGAGACAGAGACAGAGACAGAGACAGAGAGAGAGAGACAGAGAGAGACAGAGAGAGACAGAGAGAGAGAGAGAGACAGACAGAGAGAGAGACAGACACAGAGAGAGAGACAGACACAGAGAGAGCGAGAGAGACAGACACAGAGAGAGCGAGAGAGACAGACACAGAGAGAGCGAGAGAGACAGACACAGAGAGAGCCCGACAGACAGAGAGAGAGCCCGACAGACAGAGAGAGAGCCCGACAGACAGAGAGAGAGCCCGACAGACAGAGAGAGAGAGAGCCCGACAGACAGAGAGAGAGAGCCCGACAGACAGAGAGAGAGAGCGACAGACACAGAGAGAGCCAGACAGACACAGAGAGAGAGAGACAGAGACACAGAGAGAGCGACAGACACAGAGAGAGAGCGCGACAGACACAGAGAGAGAGCGCGACAGACACAGAGAGAGAGCGCGACAGACACAGAGAGAGAGCGCGACAGACACAGAGAGAGAGCGACAGACACAGAGAGAGCGACACACACAGAGAGAGCGACACACACAGAGAGAGCGACACACACAGAGAGAGCGCGACACACACAGAGAGAGCGCGACACACACAGAGAGAGAGCGCGACACACACAGAGAGAGAGCGCGACACACACAGAGAGAGAGCGCGACACACACAGAGAGAGAGCGCGACACACACAGAGAGAGAGCGCGACACACACACAGAGAGAGAGCGACACACACAGAGAGAGAGCGACACACACAGAGAGAGAGCGACACACACAGAGAGAGAGCGACACACACAGAGAGAGAGCGACACACACAACGAGAGAGAGAGAGCGCGACACACACAACGAGAGAGAGAGAGCGCGACACACACAACGAGAGAGAGAGAGCGCGACACACACAACGAGAGAGAGAGATAGACACAGAGACAGAGAGATAGACAGACACAGAGACAGAGAGATAGACACAGAGACAGAGAGATAGACAAGACACAGAGACAGAGATAGAGCCAGAGAGCCAGCCAGAGAGAGAGAATGAGCCTGGATAGTTTATCAGGAGAGGTGGCAATCACAGCTGGATCTGCCAGGGGAGGCTTGACTAGGAATTTTTGGTCATCAGGCACCTTGTAGAAGCGGTCTGGATGCTTAGGTGCAGGTGGCTGTGAATCTGGTGTCCTTGATGCAGAGGTAAAGGCATCCAAGTATGCAGGTATGACAGGTGGGATGGCAGAAGGGGAGGGGGATTATACTTGTAAAAGTTCAAATACCTCTGAGTATCAGCCATTTGAGAGGTATCTCATTTAAAATATTCTTTAATTTTTGTGATAGTTTCACCAAATGTTATATACTCTGGAGGAGAGTCTCCCTCAATAGAGTCATCTGGTAAGTAGTACTCCTGAGATGAAGCAATCTGGTAGGTTTAAGAAATGGATTCCAAAGAGTGGTAGGTGTCTTGCTCTTCTTCCCTTTCCTGAGAGACCAGAGGAGGGATAGAAGAGGCAGAAGCAGGTCTAGGGCTAAGCAGTGGGAGAGCAGTAAGGGATGAGGCTGAGGGCCTAAGGGCCACAAATGCCTGCATCGAGGAAGAGGTGAATGACTGCCAGTCAGGCAGGCCTTCTTTGGTCAAGGTGTTTTGTTTCTTTTTGGCTGATGTAGACATAGGCCTGGAGTCAGATGATGGTAAAAAGTACAGTTCTGTACTTACCATAAATGTAGATGTTAGAGTGTACACCCTGCTGCAGTCATCACATTTGGGTTATCTTGTCGTCAGGTGGTCCTGCAGTCGGCCTGAATTCCAAAGTCTTGGTCTGGCGTCGGTTGCTGTCACTTCTTCCCTGACGTCAGTGCACCAGGGGTATATATAATGCATCTGATGCCATTTTCTTCAGTTTTTTCTTGCCCCAGATGTCAGGTGCCCCCCAAAAAGGTGGTCAGTAATTAGTACCAATCTAAGAAATTTAGCACAAACACAACATCTCTCCAGCTATAAGCAAATACATCAGAAAGGTATTGTAAAGATTTAGTCAGTTAGATCAGAGGGGATGGAGGGAGGGTAACCTGGACTGCAGCAGGGTGTACACTCGAACATCTACATTTATGGTAGGTACAAAACTGTACTATGTTCATCGTGTTACCCTGCTGCAGTCATCACACTTGGGTAGAATCCCAAAGCTAAGGATGGGAGGAGGAGTCAAAGAGGGTTAGAGGAGGCTAGAAGGCCCGGCAGAACTGCAGTGGCAAAGCCAGCTCTAGTTTTAGAGTAAAGTGGTAAGTGGTAGTGTTTGGTGAAGGTGTGTACTGAACTCCAAGTTGCAGCCTCCAAAATATCCTTGGTTGGGACCCCCCTGAGGAAGGCTGTAGATGTAGCTGCTGCCCTGGTAGAGTGGGGCCTTATGGTAGCAGGAAAGTACAGTTTTGTACCTACCATAAATGTAGATGTCCGATAGGTATGCATCTGCAGTCATCACATATGGGCTGTCCTGCCTCAGGCAGCCCTTCGGTCGGCCAGATTCCAAAGTCTGGGTCCGGTGTTGGCTGATGTCGCAAATTCCCCGACGTCAGAGAGCCTGGGGTATAAAAGCATCAGCCAACGCCATCTTCCTCAGTTTTTCTTGCCCCAGATGCCAGGTGCTCTCTAAGGAAGGCTAAATTTGGAGAAATGCATTTGAAAGTCCAAAAATGCACAGTAATATATATATCTATATATATCTATATATATCTATATATATCTATATATATATATATATATATATATATATATATATATATATATATATATATATATCCAGGTAGGTATATGAGGGGAAGCACCCATGAAATACCACAGAGGGGAAGGAGGGAGGGTAAACTTGACTGCAGATGCATACCTATCGGACATCTACATTTATGGTAGGTACAAAACTGTACTATGTCCTTCAAGGATGCATCTGCAATCATCACATATGGGTAGAGTACCATAGCCAATCTGGGGGTGGAGGAACTAAGTAAAGGATGGTGTAGCTAAAATACCCTGCAGGACAGCTGTAGCAAAGCCTGCTCTGGATCTGGAATATAAGGGGAAGTTGTAATGCTTGGCAAATGTATGCACGGAGCTCCATGTGGCAGCTTCTAAAATGTCCTTGGTAGCCACCCCTCTTAAGAAGGCTGTGGAGGTGGCTGTTGCTCTCGTGGAATGAGGTCTAATGTTAGCTGGTACAGTCTTTCCATGAAAGGGGTAACAAAAGCGAATGCAATTTCCTATCCATTTTGAAATTGTCTGTTTGGAAATTGCTTTACCTTGTGTACCAGCAGCATATGCTACCAACAGCTGGTCAGTTTTTCTGTAAATTTTAGTTCTGTCCAGGTAGTAGCGCAACTGTCTGCGTATGTCCAGGGTGTGCAGAAGTTTCTCCCCTTTGTTTTGTGGATTTGGAAAGAAGGTAGGCAAGTGAATTGTTTGGTTTAATGAAACCCTGGATACCACCTTTGGCATAAATGTAGGATTGGTTCTCAATGACACTCTGTCCTGATGAAAAATAAGGAATGGCTGTACTGCCATCAGGGCCTGCAACTCCGATACTCTTCTTGCTGAGGTTATGGTCAGAAGGAAGGCAGTCTTCCATGAAAGGTACTGTAGATCTGCAGATGCTGCTGGTTCAAATGGGGGCAGCGTTAGTTTTTCCAACACGAAGTTAAGGTCCCAAGCAGGTAGAGGTGGTTTCCTTGGAGGTTTGATGTTTTTAATTCCTCTTAGAAACTGTCTTAGTAGAGGATGAGAGAAGACAGGTGGATCAGTATTGTACTCTGCTGAAATTGCTGAAGCATGAATCTTTATGGAAGAATAAGACAGACCATTGTGAAACATTTCTGCCAAATATTCCAGGATATGTGGCATGCTCATTACTGACAGATCTAAGCCCTTTATGGTGTTACAACTGAGAAATCTTTTCCATTTTGCTGAATATGCCTTTCTTGTGGAAGGGCGGCAAGCTTCCATGATGATATCCTTCACTCTCTGGGATAGCTTATCCTGAGGAGGAGTTAAGGTATTTTTCAGGCTGTTACTTGTAAGGTTTTCAGGTTGGAATGCAGAGTTTTGTAATTGTGCTGTCAGTAGAAGTGGCCATGGTTTCATACGTGACGTGCTCTTTAGCAGTGGGTACCAGTGCTGTCTTGGCCAGTCCGGAGCTATCAAAATCACTTTTGGCTGCTCTGTTCTGATCTTCACTAATACCTTGGTCATTAGTGGAAGAGGTGGAAATGCATACACTGTTAGATTTTTCCAGCTGAAAGAGAGAGTGTCCACTTTCCATGCTTGTCGGTGGTATGTCCTTGAGCAGAATGTCTTCAGCTGATGATTGTGAGGGGAAGCAAATAGATCTATGTCTGGCATCCCCCATGATTGTGTTATCTGTAAAAAGATGTCTGGGTGCAGCATCCATTCATGTGCATCCATGATATTTCTGCTTAAGCTGTCCGCCAGTATATTGTCTTTTCCTGGCACAAACTGGGCTTGCAGCTGTATATTGAGTTTCAAGGAAAGATCCCATAGATTCATTGCCAGTCTGCAAAGAGGGTATGAATGGGTGCCTCCTTGCTTATGTACCACATAACTGTGGTGTTGTCTGTCCTTATTAGCAGGTGGCCTTGATGCAGAAAGAGTTTGAAGGCCTCGATTGCATGTATCACTGCTAGCATTTCTTTTTGATTTATGTGCATGCGTAGCTCCTTTTGTGACCACTGTCCTTGAATACCTCGATCGTCCATGTGTGCTCCCCAACCTAGGTCTGAAGCGTCCATTGTGATAGTTTGGGTGGCTTTTGACTTTGTGAAGGGTAACCCCCTGTTAGACTGGCTGGCCTGAGCCCACTACAGAAATTCCTTTTGAAGGCATGGAATGAGTGGGATCAAAGTTTCCAAGCTGTGACTGTGCTGAGTCCATAAACTCCTTAGGTACCACTGTAGTTTTCTCATATGCAGCCTTGCTTGTGGGATCAAAAGAATGCAGGATGCCATGTAACCCAGGGCCTGCAGGATTTTCCTTGCAGTTAGCAGAGTTTGTCTGGTCAGATTCTTGAAGTAATCCGGTCGTTGTCTTTGTTTTTCTTCTGTGAGAAAGGCCATTTGGGTGGTTGTGTCTAGATCCGCACCCAGAAAGGTTATTCTTTGGGATGGAACAAGTCTTGATTTGTGCATGTTGACTGTATATCCCAAGGCCTGCAGAAGATTGATGGTATAATTTAAGTCCTTTATCAAAGTTTGTTGGCTGTCCGCTTGTATAAGGCAGTTGTCCAGATATGGGTATATTTGAATCCCCTGAAGTCTGCAGTGTGCAATTACTGATGCCAGACATTTCGTGAATACTCTGGGCGCAGTAGATAAGCCAAAGGGCAATGCTGAGAAATGATAATGCTCTG
Organism: Protopterus annectens; assembly: GCF_019279795.1. Lineage (NCBI taxonomy): Eukaryota > Metazoa > Chordata > Ceratodontiformes > Protopteridae > Protopterus > Protopterus annectens. The sequence goes on from NC_056735.1 coordinate 368,203,929, forward strand.
ACCCTGCAAGAAATCTGAGGTGTCTTCTGCAATCTTGTCTGATAGGGACATGCAGGTATGCCTCCTTGAGGTCTAGAGTCACCAGCCAAGACCCCTTGCCCAGCATGGGAAGGAGTTGCTGTAGTCAGCATTTTGAATTTTGGCACAATGAGATAAGTAATCACTGTGGACAGGTCGAGAATAGGTCTCCATTGATTTTCTTTTCTTGGAACAAGGAATAGTCTGGAGTAAAATCCTTGGCCTTGTTCTGAAAGAGGAACTTTTTCTATAGCTTTCATTTGTTTTAAGTTTGATATTTGTTTCAAAGCCTCTGCCCTTTGATTTGGTGGCAGGTCTGGCATGCCTTTTCTTTTTGGCAATGTGTGAAAATGGAACCTGTATCCGTTGTCAATTATTTGCAGTGTCCATTTGTCTCTTGTAATGCTGTGCCAATTTTTTGAGAATAAAGAAAGCTTTCCACCTAAAGGTGCTTCTAATTGAGGCCTGGTTGGCGGAGTCAAGGCAAAGTCATTGAGTCTGTCCTTGTGCAGCAGTTGTAGGTCCTGCACTACCTGTCTGGTTTGGTGGCTGCCATTGACGGCCTCTGTAGGAGCCCCGAGCTTGCCCTCTACCTCTGGCACGCCTGTTCCGGCCTCTCTGAAATCTTTCTGTGTCCGGAAAGGACCAATTCTGGCTAGGCCAATTTCTGCTGAATCTTGGTGGTTGGACTTGAAGAAAATCCTCAACTGTTTGTACAGATTTTGCCTTTTCCTCATATTTCTTTAGGACCTCCTGAGCAGTGGAACCAAATAATTTTTGCTTTTCCAGTGGAGCATCCAGATGCTTAGCTTTAACATGGTCTGGCAAAGATTGTTCCTTGAGCCAAGCATGCCTACGTATGACTACACCTGTCATTGCTGACCTACATGAAGCTTCCACTGCATCATAACCACACTGCAAGAAATGGTTGCTAACCTGCTGGGAGTTATGTACCAGATCCTGTAGGGATTTGCGATCAAGGGGTTCAGAAGAAGACAGTTTCTTATTCATTTCTTCTAACAAATACTCTTGGTACTGTATCATATGAAATTGACAATTTAAGGCCCTCATAGAAAGTGGCAGAAGTATACACTTTTTTACCCAATCTCTCTAAAGCCCTGGACTCCTTAGCAGAGGGGAGTGGGTTCTTAGTAGTAGCAGCTGCAACCCCTTTAGGGCCCTGGGAAATAGTTTCAGGATCAGCAGAGTGGGCCTTGTAAAGAAAATTAAGAGAGTCCGGGACCCTGTAATACCTATCTGGTTTAACAGGAGCCGGAGGAAGAGTGTCAGGGGTTATACTAGACTCAGAGTACACATCAACAACATTTAAGACAGGAGGAATAGCCAAAGGTCTATGCTGAGGCAAATGTAGAAAGGTCCTTAATCTTTTCCTGGAATTAGAATATTCCTGGCCCTGCCATTTGAAATGCTCTCTCAGAGTGAAGCGTCTCCCCGAAGGAAAGCTCTTCAGGAGGGGAGGCTGAGGGGATAGACTCCTCTGCATCCGAATCCTCATAGGCCAAAAAAACCTCCTCCTGGTAGTCAGAGTGATCAGAGCCATCAGAGACCTCCTCTGAGGAGTGTGGATCGGGGGGGGGGGGGGGGTCAATCCTGGGCCTTTTGTCTGGAGGAGGTTGAGAGCCCCTGTCCGGATGGGGCTGAGAGCCCCTGATTAAAGAGATGAGGTCCTCTGCCAAAGTTAGGATCTGAGAACTAGAAGTGGGTCCCTGAGGAATAACCCTGGGAGGCATAGTTTTTGTGTGTTTAGCAGCTTTAGCCCTGGTAAAAGCCTTTATGGACATGGATGCAGGGGGCCGGGCTGCACCACGTGCTGGTATAGTTTTGTCTAGTGGAATGGTGTCGGAAGTTTCCAAGACACCAGTTTCTGAAGGGAATTCAATAACCGACTCGGCAGGGGCCTCCGGGACCGAGGCTGTCGGTTGAATGGTTTCAGGGTTCGGAAGTTCCAAGGACTCTGTGACAGCCGAGATCGAGACACTCGCGGTAGGCCTAGCCGTGGTTTCAGCCAAAACCGCGGCCCGCGTGTGTCGGTCCTTGTCTTTCCGTTTCTTAGGTAAATGTGAAGTCGGGGTTTCCGATGGCATTTTATAAGCAAAACTAGCCCCAAAAAACTCCTCTGCGAACTCCGACCGACGTCTAAGAGTGCGTCGGTTGAAGGAAGCACAGGCTGAGCAGGCCGAGACGTCGTGGTCTGGGCCTAAGCAGGGGAGGCAGTAAGAGTGGAAATCCTTATGAGGTATTTGTTTCCCACAATTTAAACAATTATTAACTTTATCTGACATCGGCTGAGGCAAGAAAGATTCCCCAACGGGGTACTTAGCTTTTGAAGTCTTCGGTTAGCTGAAATACAGGAGCTGGCCGACTGGCACTTGCCAACTGCTTCTGCTTCGGGCACCATGCGGCAAGAAAGACTGAGGAAGATGGCGTCTGCTGATGCTTTTATACCCCAGGCGCTCTGACGTCGGGGAATTTGCGACATCAGCCGACGCTGGACCCAGACTTTGGAATCCGGCCGACCGAAGGGCTGCCGGAGGCAGGACAACCCATATGTGATGACTGCAGATGCATCCTTGAAGGACATCTGGTTTTCCATGATGGGTATAGCAAAAACGAATGCAATGTCCTATCCATTTGGAAATGGTCTGTTTTTATATAGCCTTCCCTTGCGAAGCTGCAGCATATGATACAAACAGCTGGTCAGATTTTCTGAAAACCTTAGTTTTATCCAAGTAGTAATGAAGTTGCCTGTGAATGTCCAAGGAATGCAAGAGTCTTTCTCCTTTGTTCTGTGGATTTGGAAGGAAGGTGGGTAAGTGGATGGTTTGATTTAAAGCCACACTGGATACCACCTTAGGCATGAAGGAAGGATTAGTTCGTAGAGAAACTGTCTTGATGGAAAAAGAGGAAAGGTTCCACTGCCATTAGTGCCTGCAGCTCTGAGACTCTTCTGGCTGAAGTTATTGCTAGCAGCAGGGCAGTCTTCCATGATATAAACTTTAGATCAGCAGAGAAAGCTGGTTCAAAGGGAGGTAGCGTAAGTTCTTCCAGAACAAAGTTGAGGTCCCATGTTGGTGTAGGTGCTCTCCTGGGGAGCCTAATGTTTTTTGCCCCTCTGGATTTTAATGGATGAAAAAGAAAGTCCTTTGTGCAACATCTCAGTTAAATACTGTAGAATCTGAGGCATGTGAGGCTGAAGGGTATTTTGGCCTTTAGCTTGGTTCCAGGCGCAAAACCTTTTCCATTTGTCCGAGTAGGCCTTCCTGGTGCTGGGCCTCCTAGCTTCCAGAATAACATCCAAAACTGCTTGAAAAAGAGGACCTGGCTGGATGCTTAGGTGATTTGCCATGCAGCCAAATTTAAGGTTTTGAGCTGGTTGTGTAGAATCCGATTGTTTTGCTGTGAGAGCAAATGGGCAATTTGTGGTAAAATCCAAGGTGGGCCCCGGGCCATATTCCTTAATAGTGGGTACCAGTGCTGACGTGGCCAGTCTGGGGCTATGAGTATCAGTCACGGTCTCTCCTTTCTGACTTTCAGAAACACCTTTGTGAGAACAGGCAATGGAGGGAAGGCATACACGGTCAGGTTTTTCCAACTGAGAGTGTGTCCACTTTCCAAGCTTGATGGTGAAGTGTCCTTGTACAAAATTTTGTTAGCTGATAGTTTTGGGGGCTGGCAAACAGGTCTGGGAGGCCCCATTTTTGAGTTATCATTGCAAATACTTGTGGATCCAGTTTCCACTTCTGGGGATCCATGATGTTTCTGCTGAGGTAGTCTGCCAATGTGTTTTTTTCTTGGCAGGAATTGAGCTTGTAACTGAACTTGGTAAGCCAGTGCTGTGTTCCACAAGGTCACTGCTTGCCTGCATAGAGGGTAGGAGTGTGTACCCCCTTGTTTATGTACCACATTACTGTGGTGTTGTCCATCCTTATTGTAAGTTGTCCTGGATGTAAGAGGTTCTTGAAAGCTGTCAGAGCATTCCGTACAGCTAGCATCTCTTTTTGATTGATGTACAGATTCCTTTGATCTGCAGTCCATATGCCTTGAACCACTGTCCTGCCATGTGTGCCCCCCAGGCGTAGTCCGATGCGTCTGTTGTCATAGTTTGCCTGGCTGGGGGCAAGGTGAAAGGCTGACCCTTGTTGAGGTGACATGCCTGTGACCACCACAGAAACTCTTGTTGAAGGCAGGGAATGAGAGATATTGTGTCCAAACTGTGGCTGTGTTGAGACCATACGCTTTTTAGGTACCAGTAATTTCCTCATATGCAGCTTTGCAAAGGGTATTAGTAGTACGCAAGATGCCATGAAGCCCAAGGCCTGCAGAATTTTTCTTGCAGGAAGTTGGGTCTTTGTTGCCACTGTTTTGAAATATTGAGTCAGTTATAGTTGTCTGTCTGGCGTCACATAAGCCTTCTGGGCCGTTGTATTCAAGCTGGCACCCAGGAATGTCATTTTGTGAGGACACTAGTTTTGATTTCTTTTCATTTACTGTGTACCCCAGGCAACTTAGATGTTTTACAAAAGCCAGATGTTGTAAGAGGATGTCCTTGCTTTCTGCTTGGATGAGGCAGTCGTCTAGGTATGGGTATATTTGAATTCCTCTTTGTCTGCAGTATGTAATTACTGGTGCCAGGCATTTTGTGAAGACCCTGGGCGCAGTGGATAAGCCAAAGGGCAGTGCAGATAATTGGTAATGGGTTGAACCTGCAATGAAACAGAGGTATCTTCTGCAACTTTATCTGATAGGTACATGCAGGTATGCCTCCTTGATGTCCAACGTTACTAGCCATGCTTTCTTGCCCAACATGGGAATAAGCTGCTGTAGTGTTAGCATCTTGAATTTGGGTACTTGTAAGAAGGTGTTTAGAATTGAAAGGTCCAGAATTGGTCTCCAGGCCTTGCCCTTTCTGGGGACTAGAAAGAGTCTTGAGTAAAATCCTTGGCCTTGCTCCTGTGTAGGTACCAGTTGAATGGCTCTCATGTCCATGAGAGCTGTAATTTGTTTTTGTGCCTCTGCCCATTGATTTTGTGGCAGGTTTGGCATTCCTCTTTTCGTAGGCAAGGTGTGGAAATGGAATCTGTATCCTCATGAAATTATGTCTAGGACCCATTTGTCCTGTGTGACGATGTGCCAGTTGTCTGAAAAAAGTGCTAGTTTTCCTCCCAAAGGAGCTGCCAAAAGAGTCTTGCTTGGCCTTATGAGGTATAAGTCATTGAGTTTGCCTTCTAGTAGTTTGGGGTCTGTCTTCTCCTCCCTTCTGTGTTGCAGAGCCCCACTGTAGAGGTTTGTATTGGGCTTGTGGCTGTCAGTAGTTGGAAAGTACCAATTTTTTGTTGGCCAGTTTCTGCTGAAGCGAGGGGCTGTACCTGTAGAAAATCTTTGTCTGCATAGATTTTGCCTTATCCTCCATTTTATTTAAGACTTCTTCTGCTTTAATTCCAAACAGGACATCCTGCTGTAAGGGAGCATCTAGAAGCTTTGCTTTATGATCAGGCAGTTTTTGTTCCTTTAACCAAGCATGCCTACGTACAACAGACCCAGTAACAGCTGCTCTGCAGGAAGCCTCCAAAGAATCAAATCCACATTGTAAAGTATGTTTGCCCACCTGTTCAGCTGCATGCAACAGATCCTGCATTTCTTTCAATTCAGACTGTTGAGGGAGTGCGCTCATTTTTTGTCTTGAGACATCAGAAATTGCTGGTATTTTCACATGTGAAATTGACAATTTAGTGCTCTCATAATTAGAGTGGCTGAGGTGTAAACCTTTTTCCCCCACCTGTCTAGAGCTCTGGAGTCCCTTTCAGAAGGCAGAGGATTTTTCGCCACAGAAGCCTTAGCCCCTTTGGGACCCTGGGAGATAGTCTCTGGATCAGCAACAGAGCTTTTATAAAGGAATTTGTGGGAGTCAGGCACTCTAATATCTGTCTGGTTTGGCTGGAGCAGGAGGCAAAAAATCTGGATTCAAACTAGATTCTAAATAAACATCATCCACAATGTCTAAAACTGGGGGGGATGGCAAGAGGTCTGTGCTGGGGGAGTAAAAGGAATTCTGAGCCTTTTCTTTGAGTCAGAGTAGTCCTGACCTTCCCAGTGAAAATGTTCCCTCATATAGTGTGCAAAGTTTCTCCAAAGGAGTACTCTTCAGGGGGAGAAGCTGAAGGAATGGAATCCTCAGCATCAGAATCTTCATAAGGGGGAAAAAGAGTAATCTTGGTCCTCAGAGGAGCCGGAGGAAATAGACACTTGATCAGTGGAGGCATAATCTTCCTCTTGTCTAGGCCTTTTGTCGGGGGGGGGGGGGGGGCCTGATTAGAGAGATCAAATCTTCCGCCATTTTAAGCATCTGTTTCTTAGGCATGGGGCCTTGAACTGGAAACTGAAGTGCAGTCTTTTTTGGTTTAATAGGAGTCTTAAGCTTAGGATACGTTTTTATGGTGAGAGTAGTCGGTCTGAAGACACCTTCAGAAAACGAAGGTGTTTCTGCAGCACCATCTCCTTCTGCAGTGTCGTCGGTAGGGGCTAAACAAAACGGCTGTGTCAGCCTAGCACTCTCAGCCAAAGGCTCCGAAGCGGTCTCTGGTTCCAAATCTGTGGTAGCCAGGGGCTGCATAAGAGCCTCACTGAAAACCGATGAACCAGAGACCGGCCCAACTGAGGCCTAGGAGTCTGGCTTGGGTCTAGGCTGCCTGTCCTCTTTGCGTTTTTTGTGCACGCCGGTAGTCGGTTGCTCCGACGGCATTGTGTAGTTAAATTTTCTACCGAAGTACTGTTGTGCGAAATCAAAGCGTCTTTTTATAGTACGCTTATTGAACCCAGCACAAAAGCAACAACCAGTGACATCGTGGTCTGGGCCTAGGCAAGGTATACAGTAAGAATGAAAATCCTTATGAGGTATTTGCTTCCCACAAGAAATACAATTGTTAACTTTTTCTGGCATCGGTATGAGGCAAGAAAAGTTTCCCCAACGGGGTACTTAGCTTTATTGAAGACTTCGGATCTGAAATTCGACTTTGAAAATCTCAGGAGTCGGCTGACCGGCACTTGCGAACTGCTTCTGCTTCGGGCACCGCGCGGCAAGAAAGACCGAAGAAAATGGCGTCGGATGCATTATATATACCCCTGGCGCACTGACGTCAGGGAAGAAAGAAGCGACAGCAACCAACGCCGGACCAAGACTTTGGAATTTAGGCCGACTGCAGGACCACCTGACAACAAGATAACCAAAGTGTGATGAATGCAGCAGGGTAACACGATAAACATCGGTAGCAGCATCTGGAGGAGGAATACCACTCAGGCTCTGCTAAGTCTGGTTCTCCCTCGACCTCGGCAGTAGTCAGGGTCTGGGATGGCTCTGGGGACGTGCTGGTCGTCAACGGAGAAACTCCTATGAAGATCGCCACTGAAGTAGATGGATCTGCCAGGCGTCCCTCAACTCCTAAATTGAAAGTTGGCAGGGCGTCCGGTAGCATGGCGGCAGAGGAAGAGGGCCTGGGAAACTTTGCTTTCTTACACATAGGCTCTGTCAAGGCATCTGAGGCAGGATCCATCCTAAGGGCTAACCATTTAAGCCATTGGTTCTCCAAGAAAACAGAGTGGCAAGATGGCTGTGAAGGGTCTTGGGGACAAAGTATTGACAAATGGAGCAGAAGTTGTCATCGTGCTCTTGGCCTAAGCAAAAAACGCAGCGGTCATGCAAGTCTTTACGGGGTATCTGGCACCTGCATTGGCATTTACCTTTTTTTGCTGACATTGTCTAAGAATTGCTATAATAAACCAAGCTTTAGCAAGTTTAAGAAAACTCTCCAATGGGATACTTCACTTTTTATACATTTGCAATGTAGGAGCGATGCACACGATGAGTGTCTGCGGCTGAAAATTTCTGAGGTGTGTGTGTGCAGACATCACATTTAAGGCCCCTGGTTTATGGCCCTATGTGTGATGTCCCACACAGGTGCAACAGCCAAGATGAAGCTTTTGTATAGGAGCTGACATACAGGTCGCCCGAGGCAGAAAATCCCACAAGAATACCGCAACATAGGAATAGGAGGACATCAGGTGTTCCAGATCTTGGCACCAAAATAAAGGCAGGTTTTGGCCCCAAAAGCACAAATGCAGATGCCAACAATGAGAATGGCAGTACATGGCCAGCCCAAAAGTGAGCAATGAACTGTCCATCTATAACATAGCTTCCTGGACACCTCTCAAAAAGGGTTGGTGGTCCAGGCCACTGGTGCCAAATGGAGCAGACTCATCAAAACCAATGAAGGCTGCATGCAGCTCACTTAGGTACTCCTGGTGCTGACCGTACCAAATGATGGGAAAGGACTCAAGTCACCCAGGAGAGACAGACAACTCTGTATGGGCCATTACTAAGGTCTGTCCTCACATCCCAATCTCAATGTATTTAAGAAAGGCTTCAAAGAGGACTAACTGACCAGACATAACAAAGAAGGCCTCAACTGCATGCATCAGGACAACTCCTACGCAAAGAAGCTACAGAATATTTTCCTCAGAATAGACTCCAGTAACAGAGACCTCAAGGTGGAAGATTGGAACTTGCTTTTTTAGCTACACCAGTATGCCTGTATAGTCCTGGCCACAGAAAAACAGAGGCCAAGTACACTTTTAGTGTTTAATCCAAAACTTTGACAGCATCAGGGTCCTTTAAGTGTTCTACACTCTGGCATTACATAAAGGTAGTTTGTGTTGTGGGGTAAATCTTATGACCTCACTTTAAAACCAGAGATCTTGTCTCTTTTCAAAACTCTCCTGGAAATGCAGTACCTGCTTTCTGTTTTGGTGCTGGCTAAATATCTCAGAAAAGGTCAACTGTAAAGGCTATGGACTAAAAATGCAGCTCACTAACAATAGGCTGAAAAGGGTCCAAGTTACAGGCTAAGTAAAGCAATACCAGACTCCTGACAATTTTAAAATGGATTACACCTGTATTAAGTTGATTTGTGAATGTATGCAGATAGTGTCCTAATTTTTGACCAACATGTGCCCAGTCATATGAAAGTCCTGTATCACACATCTAGGGATGTCATTTTTCCCCTTTACTCAATCATTAGGCCAGCCATTGAATATAATGCCCACTCTGGCACGTTTCTATCCACACCCAAACAAATGAACATACTGAGATACCTTGCTAGAAGGATATAAGGCCTAGACAAGTCCTACATGGACCAAATGAAAGGCTCATCACTATACTCAGTAACTTAGACTGCCAAAAGTTGACCCATATCTTGCATACAGAGCATCCTCTGATCAAATACTGCTGTATTTACTGCACATCAAGTCAAATGGCATCAGAAATACTCAGTCTAGGGGATATAGCCCTCTTCTGCAACATCAACAGAATGGTTTGAAGGGACAGGTATATCTCAGAGGATACTGCTGCACTGGAACAGTCTCTTCAAACACAAACTTAAGTTCATTCCTATCCATCTTCAAGCCCAAACTGGATCTATGGAATGGAAACAGAAAATTAATCCCAAGACTACAGGCAGCTCCTAAATGCTTTATCTCATGCATGCATGTGTCGCTTCAAATTATCTGCTGTATGATCCCAATTAATTATTCTCATGTGGTAATATGCAATTTACGACCATGGGAAGGGTAGGTCCAATCTCCAAATGGGATAGGTTAGTTACAGTGCAAAAAAGGGAAACTGGCTAGACTTTCTCAATGGCAGCTAGCCTAGTACTTGCCTATGAACCTACATTTGACGGGGAAAGTAACTAGTTAGCCAACACTTCAGAGTCTCACTTTTCCCTAATGTACTGTGATCTCAGAGTTGGCATATAGTTGTGGGGGGGGGGGATTGTATCACCCCCGCCCCCCACATGGGTGGGTTTGAACCACTGCCGTTTATGAGACGGGGAAGTGTTGGCCAAGTAACTACTTTTCCCATCTCACAGATTCCATGAAGTGCACATTCAATTGATGGAGTTTCAATGCTTTGCATTCAAAGATGTGCCAACTGATGGTTGGCCCTTTCAACTATTAACCACTGACCCAAAAGTAGTATGTGGGATAAAAGTGCAAAATCTACATAGCACAGTTCACGGGCAGCTTGGCAGTGAATTGTGAGCAACACAGATTTGACTGTTCAGAGACATACAGGACCAAAACCTGTGGCTTATACACTTTACGTAAATCCCAAACAAGACATCAGGTGCTGTAACACTGCTGCACAATGCAATACAAGTCTGAGTATGCTTTCATGCAAGTGCAATCAGTGAATAAAGGCAGGTCTTCCATGGAAGACAGAGTGAATGTAAATACTCAAGTAGAAAAAAATACACAGACGGCATTACTCTACACAAAGGCACTAGCTGCCTTAGTAAGCCAACTACATTCATGAAGAAAGACAGTTAACTATTCGACCTCGGCAAAAGCAGTGCAAGAGACAACAGCTTAGGAATGGGCCATTTCTGGTTACACTTAAGCAGGTGCCTTGTTAAAGGTGACACAACAGTACACACCTGCTTCAGCTAGTCCTTGTAGGCAACAGCTTAGTCAGGGAGTAGGCACTGCTATACCTTATGGGCACCATTCTTGCTGTAGTTCTCAGGTATGGAAACAGACATAAGAGGGGACCTGAAGTTCTGCAATCGTTAGAATGAGCCTTCCAGGACAGCACCCTCAAACTTACAGAAAATCAGTGGATTAAGGATGGGACAATCTTTCCCAACAAAAAACATATCTTACGGAGGGGCAAAAATCTCAAATGGGTAGCCTACGGATACAGATACCAAGGTCTTTACAGACCCTAAAACAGGCAAGTAGAATGCACTCTGTCAGGAAAATCAGAAAACACCAAATTATCTTTGATACCACAGCCCATTGTCCAAAATAAACAAATGGGACCATGGGAATAGGACACAGAATGGATCAATGCCTTAACTAGTCCATTTGTCAGTGCAAGTCTCAAGTAGATGGCCAAAGCAAAGGAAAATAACTATCCTGCTGAAAACACAACTGCTAGCAAACAGGAGGAGCCATACTGTTTGCTTTAGGGAAACAGCACAGTGGTACAAGTATCAGACTACAGAATGAGTCAGCGGCATTACTATATTTAAGTTTACCAGGAAAGTCAGATTGGACATGGGTCCTTTTTCAGCGGAGGCCCAAGGAGAAAAGCTCCAGAAATAACATGAGAAAACACAATTAAACATATCAAGAACAGCAGTATAAAATTACAAATAAATGTACCAGGCCTAGCAAACTGCATAACAGGTAGTAAAGCAGCAATAAAAAAGCAGTTACATTTCCATTAACATATGTGGGATAACAGTGAATAAGATTAGGGAATTGTAGAGAAGCAGACAAGTCTGTTACATGAATTTCTTTGCTAGTGAGGCTGAGATGTTAAAGGAACAGTTTCTATAGTTGGAAGCATTCACATGAGCAATTCAAAAGGAGTGCATCAACCAGAGACATTAAGCTAGTAGAGAGAAAAATGTGTCTATTCAGGAGTGCTACAAGGACAGTCAGGTGTCTGAGGTATGATTTAAGGAGTCTTAAATTGTGAAAGAGAGCTACTTGCAGTTAGTTACAGGGGGTGGAAGTTTACTCCATATTTTGGGAATGTAGCTAAAGAAGAGAGAATCCCCCTCGTGGCTTTAGTGGTTTCTAAAAGGTGTAGGTTACTAGAGTGGAGACGAGACCTTTTGTATGGGTGAATAATATTTTGCAGAGCAGGAGTTTTTTCAGGTTGGTGAAGAATTGCGTGTGCAACAGTTAAAGCTGATTGAAGTGTAGAAGCTGAGGAAGTTGAAGTTCAAGCCAATTTAGTTGTTTAAGTGATGTACAGTGGTGTGAGCTGTAGGAGGCACCTGTTGCAAACTTTATTACAAGTTTCTAGCTTGATTAAATCTGTTTTGTTGAGGTTGGTAAATATTGGGGAAGCATTGAGGAGGGCTGATAGGTGTGCACGGGCTATACTAGCTTTTGTGCTTTTTGTTAGAAATAGTTTGTTTCAGTATAAGAGACCAAGTTTCTTGTGGACCTTCCTGATGGTTTGGGCTATGTGTACATCAAATTTTAGATTATCCTCAATTTCAACCCCAAGCAGTTTAGTATGTGTACTGTGCTGATCAGTTATTTTTGGACAAGAGAGCAAATGTGTGTGAAGCTGAGTGATGTCCAGCTGGGCTAAAGAGAAGGAGTTTGGTTTTGTTGGGATTTAGAATGAAGTTTGGAGTTGGTGAGCCATGTTTCGACAGATAGGAAGGCATCTTGGGTTAAGGTGTGGAGGTCATGTAGTGTGAGGGCTGCACAAATTAGGGTAGAGTAGTCTGCGTACTGAACTACAGAGGCATGAGGTGTGGGGGTGCTGAGTTGGCTGGTAAATAGAGAAGAGAAGGGGACCAAGGATGGAGCCTTGAAGAAGCCCTACGAGAAAGTACAGTTTTGTACCTACCATAAATGTAGATGTTCGAGTGCTAATACAGCTGCAGTAATCACATATGGGTTCTCTGCCATCAGGGGGTCCCTCGGTCGGCCGAATTCCAAACTCTAGGTCCGGCGTCGGTTGTTGTCGCTTTCTTTCCTATCGTCAGTGCGACAGGGGTATATAAGACACAGCAGATGCCATATTCTTCAGTCTTTCTTGCCCCAGATGTCAGGTGCCCCCAGAAGGAAGGCAATACATAAATTATATATATATATATATATATATATATATATATATATATATATATATATATATATATAGGAGGTGTTAGCCACTAGGCCCTTACCAAGAGGGGAAGGAGGGAGGGAGGGAAACCTGTACTGCAGCTGTATCAGCACTCTAACATCTACATTTATGGTAGGTACAAAACTGTACTATGTTCATCGTGCATACAGCTGCAGTAATCACATATGGGTAGAATCCCAAAGCTACGCACAGGGTGGTAGGCACTAGGTGTAACTGGGATGAGCCAGAATGCCCTGCAACACAGCAGTGGCAAAGCCTGCTCTAGTTTTAGAGTACAAAGGTAGGTGGTAGTGTTTTGTGAAGGTATGCACAGAACTCCAAGTGGCTGCCTCCAAAATATCTTTGGTAGGAACTCCTCTGAGGAAGGCTGTAGAGGTAGCTGTGGCCCTGGTGGAGTGGGATCTGATGCCTGTAGGGACAGATTTCCCATGATAGGAGTAACAAAATCTTATGCAGTGGCCTATCCATTTTGAAATAGTCTGTTTGGTAACGGGCTTCCCTTGAGCTCCTATAGCATAGGACACAAAGTTGTTCTGATTTCCTGAAAGACTTTGTTCTGTCCAAATAATAACGTAGCTGTCTATGGATATCTAAGGAATATATCAGCCTTTCCCCTTTGTTTTGAGGATTGGGGTAAAAGGTAGGTAAGTGTATGGCTTGATTTAAAGCTACCCTGGATACCACTTTAGGCATAAATGACGGGTTGGTTCAAGGGGAAACCCTGTCCTGATGGAAGATGAGAAAGGGCTGCACAGCCATGAGGGCTTGTAGTTCCAAAACCCTACGAGCTGAAGTAATGGCCAGAAGGAAAGCTGTCTTCCAGGACAAATATTGCAAATCTGTTGAGGCAGCTGGTTCAAAGGGAGGCAATGTTAATTTTTCTAGAATGTAATTAAGATCCCAGGCTGGCACTGGTTGTTTCCTTGGTGGTCTTGTATTCTTAGCCCCTCTGAGGAACTGTCTTAACAGTGGGTGAGAGAATAATGGTGGATCTGTGTTGAATTCTACAGAAATGACTGAGGCATGGATTTTTATGGAGGAAAATGAGAGTCCACTGTTCAGCAGCTCAGCTAGATACTGTAATACCAGAGGCAAATTCAGTGTTCTAGGGTCCTGGCCTTTTTTCTCATTCCAAGAGCAAAACCGTTTCCATTTTGCGGAGTAAGCCTTTCTAGTAGATGGCCTTCTGGCCTCCAGAATGACGTCCTGCACCTCTTTGGGGAGTAGGGTCTGTTGCGGTGTTAAGGAATTTTCCATGCAGCAAGACTGAGTGTTTTCAGCTGACTGTGAAGAGTTTTGTAGCTGTGCTGAGTCAGCAGAAGAGGCATTAGAGGTAGAGGCCAGGGAGGAGTATGTGTTAGGGTCCTCAGGAGAGGGTACCAGTGCTGTCTTGGCTAGTCTGAAGCAATCAGTATCATCTTCGATCTGTCCGCTCTTGCTTTCAAGAGCACCTCGGACAGAAGAGGCAGAAGTGGGAAAGCGTACACTGTCCATGCTGTCTGACTGAATGAAAGGGCGTCCACTCTCCAGGCCTTTGGATGAAAGGTCCTTGAACAAAACTTTTCCAATTGATGATTCCTGTGGGAGGCGAACAGATCTATGTCTGGCCTCCCCCACGCTTGGATTATCTTTCTAAACACCTGAGGATGCAACTTCCATTCGTGCGGATCTGTCATATTTCTGCTTAGATTGTCTGCCAGCGTGTTTTCCAACCCTGGCAAGTAGTGTGCTTGAAGTTCGATTTTCCATTCCAGAGCCAAGTTCCAAAGTGTCATGGCTAGTCTGCACAGGGGGTATGAATGTGTTCCTCCTTGTTTATGTACCACATTACTGTGGTGTTGTCTGTTCTTATCAATAATTGCCCTGGATGCAGGAGGTCCTTGAATGCTGTAATTGCATTTATCACTGCTAGCATTTCTTTTTGATTGATGTGAATGTACTTTTCCTTTTGGGACCATTTGCCCTGAATGCACCTGCCTGTCATGTGCGCCCCCCAGGCATAATCTGAGGCGTCTGTTGTGATGACTTGATTTGCTTGAGGCTTGCAGAATGGGAGACCTGTGTTTGTTTGACATGCTTGGGCCCACCATAGAAATTCCTTTTGCAAACATGGAATTATTGGTATTATTGTTTCCAAATTGTGGCTGTGTTGAGACCATAGGTTTTTTTAGGTACCACTGAAGTTTTCTCATATGCAACTTTGCACATGGAATTAAAAGAATGCAAGATGCTATGAAGCCCAGAGCCTGCAGGATTTTCCTTGCAGTAAGCCTGGTACAATTTGCTAGTATTTTGAAGTACTGAGTTAGTTGCCCCTGTTTTTCTGGCGTAAGGTAGGCCATCTGGGTGTTTGTGACCAAGTTGGCACCCAGGAAGGTTATTTTCTGAGATGGTGTTAGCCTGGATTTCTCTTTGTTGATTGTGTATCCCAGAGAATTCAGTAACCGTGTTGCATAAGCCAGATGTTCCAGAAGTATGTGCTTGCTGTCCGCTTGGATCAGGCAGTCGTCCAAATAAGGGTAAATTTGTATCCCTTGAAGTCTGCAGTAGGCAATTACTGATGCCAGGCATTTCGTGAATACTCTGGGCGCAGCAGATAAGCCAAAGGGCAATGCAGAGAATTGATAGTGGATTGAACCTGCAAGAAATCTGAGGTATCTTCTGCAACTTTGTCTGATTGGGACATGCAGGTATGCCTCCTTGAGGTCCAATGTTACCAGCCAAAACTCCTTGCCCAGCATGGGAAGAAGCTGCTGTAATGTGAGCATCTTGATTTTGGTACGAGTAGAAATGTATTTAGGATGGATAAGTCCAAAATGGGTCTCCAGTCGGTTCCTTTCCTTGGTACCAAGAATAGTCTGGAATAAAAACCTTGACCTTGTTCATGAGTAGGTACCTCTTGAATAGCTTTCATGTCCACGAGTTTTGAAATTTGTTTTTGTGCCTCTGCCCTTTGATTGTGTGGCAGGTTTGGCATGCCTCTCATTTTTGGAAGTGTGTGAAAATGAAATCTGTAGCCTCTGTTTATAATGTCCAGGATCCATTTGTCTGTTGTGATATGCCAATTTCTTGTAAATAATGCCAGCTTTCCTCCCAAGGGAGCTGCCAGCTGAGACTTGCTTGGCATGAAAAGGAAGAAGTCACTGGGTTTGTTTTCTGTATTGTTGTGTACTGTCTTCACCACCTCTTGGTGCTGGAGTTTGCCATTGTCTCCCTCTATATGATCCTTGAGATTGTCCTCTGCCCCTTGTGCGCCTGTATCTACCCCTTTGGGGCTTGTCTGTGGCTGGAATGGACCAGTTTTTAGAAGGCCAATTTCTGCTAAAACGAGGTGGTTGTACCTGTAGAAAAGCCTTGACAGTTTGCATAGATTTAGCTTTTTCTTCCATTTTCCGTAGCATCTCCTCAGCATGAGTACCAAATAGCACATCCTTTTGTAAAGGAGCATCTAGTAGTTTAGCTTTAACATGATCAGGCAAGCTTTGTTCCCTAAGCCAGGCATGTCTACGAATAACTGATCCTGTAACAGCAGCTCTACTTGAGGCCTCTAAGGGATCATAGCCACATTGCAAAGTGTGTTTTAGGTTCATACTAGGCTATCTGCCCTAGGGCATTTATAAGCCTAGCCAGAGTGTGTGGCTTTCACCACCCCTTAGGATGAGAATACTATACCCATTAGTTTGCTGTGCCTCTGTCCAGCAGTGAAAAAGAGATGATTCCCGGGGTAAACCTACGATCTCCCATCCACTCGTCAAGATTTCTCTTGAACAGAGTCAGTGAGGGGCTCTGCCTCACATGGACTGGGATTCTGTTCCATAGTGTAGGGAGTCTCTGGGTGATGAATCTGTCCCTCCAGCACGTCCTATTTATATCCGTGTTGAGGTTGAAGTCTCTTGCTCTCGTGGCTCTGGTGGATTTGGATTTTTTGAGGTGGAGCATGTCCATTAATTCCGGGTTGGACATGGCCTTGTATGTCAGGCACAGATCACCTCTGAGCAGACGGTATGCGACTGAATAGAGCTGGAGTTTCTTCAGTCAGGCATCGTATGACATATGTTTGAGCCCCTTTATCCTTTTGGAGAGGAACTTTTGGGGTCTTTCCAACTGCTGCAGGTGTCGGGTAAGGTACATTCCGAATGGGGCGTTGTACTCAATCATTGGTCTGATAAGTGAAGAGTACAGGGTACGATGACCTCTCCTGATCTGTATGTAAATCCTTCATGATCAGGTGGGCAATGTAGAAGGTCTTCCTAACCACTTTGGCAATGTGAGTGTCAAAAGAGAGGTTACTGTCAACTTGGGTCCCCAGTTCCCTGATAACTTCTTCTGTGTTTAATGGATTACCACCTATGTGGTAATTAGGGGTTACCTTGTTTTTCCCAAAGGGTATGACTATACATTTTTTGGCATTTAGCTTAAGGCCATGGCTCTGGCACCAGTTATCCATTTCTATGAGACCTTTCTGGAGGATGTCTGTGTCTGATGGAGTGTCAATTATGGTGCCCAGTTTGCAGTCATCTGCAAATTTTGTCAGCCACAATCCCCCTAGGTTTGCCTGCACTTCAGAAAAATAAATGCCGAACAAGAGGGGGCCCAGGACTGAGCCCTGCGGGACACCGCCGGACCGCTTAGAGTCTGACATGGCACCAGCAACTCTAACCCTGTGTGTTCTGTCCTTGAGCCAGTTTGCAACCCATCTTGTGACATATGGGTTTACATCTAAGCTGGTGAGCTTTTCTATGATGCCAGAGTGGGGTATTGTGTCGAACGCTTTTGCTAGGTCAAGGTAGGCTGTGTGAACTGCCTTACTCTCATCAATGGCCTTAGTGTCTGTTTCGAAAAAGTCGACCAAGTTCAAGAGGCAGGATCTGCCCTTGACAAAGCCAAATTGGGTAGGATCCAGTGTCTGTAGGTCCCCAATGTCTTTATTTATGAGTTCCATTATGATCCTCTCCATAGCTTTGCAGACAAGGCTCGCTCAAGCTTATGGGCGGTAATTTCCAGGGTCCGTAGAAGCACCGCCTTTGTGGAGTGGGACCACAGTTGCCGACGCCATTCTTTGGCACGATCCTGTAGTAAGGCTAAGATTAAACAGCAGCCTTATGTGTGGGTTTAGTTCCTCATTGAGTTCGTAGCACACAGCCGGGGACACCGTCCAGTCCCATTGATGCTGTGTTTTTGCTTTAGAGAGCAGCTCTCACCTGGGCATCTGAGATGTTTGGGAGGCTAGACCCTGGTGGGATAGATATTTCTCCTTTGGGGGAGGAGGAGAAATTTGCACTGAACCTGTCTGCCAGTATGTTGGCAATGTCTGTGGGTTCAGTGATTTTTTTATCATTATGGACTAATTCTGAGCATATCTGGGAGTTTCCACCCAGGTTTCTAACATAGCTAAAGAAGGCTTTATGATTGTCTTTTGTGTCATTAGCGATTTTTCTCTCAAAGTTGGCCTTGGATGATTTTTTGAGTGATCGTAGTTTTTTGCTAGTATTGATCAGAGATGCCTTCCCATTTAGGGATTTTGCTCTGTCATGTAGTAGCTTTCTCCTCTTGTTGTAGAGTTTGTTTATGGCTGCAGTCCACCAGACTGGGCGCCTGCCTTTGGTGGAAAGGGTCTTGATTTTATTAGGGATTGCTTGATCCATACATTCCTGGAGGTGCTCGTAGAAGGCATTTGTAAGGGTTTCAGCAGTGTGGGTTGTGGTTTCCACTGGCTCGGGGGCCTTGAAGGATACCACTCCAGTCTTAAGTGTGAAGTTTGCTTTTGAGAAGTTCTTCACTGTGGTCTTTTTTGCTGGGGGGGGCGGGATGTGGATCTCCAGTGAGATTAATTTATGGTCTGATCTCACCAATGAGGGATATACTTCCGGTGTGGAGCACTTTGTCCCCATGTTTGTGATGATCAGGTCTAGTATATTTTCTCCTCTTGTGGGAATGGTGACTAGTTGTTCCATAGCATTTGAGTTTATGAACTCAAGGAACCTTTGGGCTAGGGTGTTGGGGCTTGAGTAATGTTCCCAGTCTATGTTTGGGTAGTTGAAGTCACCCAATATGATGGTGTTTGGAGAGACATTCATACTCTCCAGTGTCTTCAGGAAGGCTGTGTGGGTTTCCTGAGTTTGAGAAGGTGGTCTGTAGCATGTTACAAACTGTAGGGCAGTTTTACCTATGGGTAATTGCACCTGGATGGTCTCCGATGCTTCGTGCGTTGCCACTAACCTGGAGGTGTGGGTATCCTTTATGAATATGGATACTCCCCCTCCTTTTGTGGTTCGGTCCGGATTCTGGGTCCGGAACGCATGATATGAGGTATAACCTGACAGTGCTGGGGTGCTCTCAGGAGCCTTGAACCAGGTTTCAGTCACAGCACAGACATTGATGTTCTCCATACTGAGGAGGGCTTCGGGTGCATCTTGAGGTTTAGACTTCTGGCATTGAGCAGTATTACCCTTAGTTTTTCTCCATTTTTGTTTTCTAGGGCGGTAGGTTTATCATCTGAGCCTTGCCTAAAAAAGGCACTATGGGGGTGGCAAGAGCCTTTGCCAATAACCGGAAGCCCAGGGGTGACAGGTGCAAGCCGTCCCTTGCGAAGCAGCGTGGCTTGTCAAGCATGTCATCCCAGGCAGACAGACATTGGATCACCTTAGAATGACACCAGTAATTAAGGCAATTATTAAACCTGATCATTTTGTCTCTGTATTGTGGCATCATTCTTGGTGAGGATAGGATACTGCTCAGGGTCAGGGTCATACCGGCCTGGGCTACATAATCTGAGAGCTCCTCTATGTCTCTTTTCATGTAGTCCAGGGAGGTACGTCTCAGGTCGTTCACACCGGCATGGACAATGACGGAGTCATACTTGTACTTGCTGTGGAGTGACCTGAGTGCTTGTGTTATGTGGCGGATTCTAGCGCCTGACAGGCAGCTTACTGTGATCTTTTCCTTGTTCAGTCTGGTGAGTGGGACGTCAGTGCGTCTGACTATGGAGTCACCTATAACAAGTGTGTCTGGCATTGTGTTTGGCCTTAAGGGCTGTGACTGTTTAGCACACTGACTTTGAGAACTATGTGTTGCATGTCTTATGTCTTGAGGTGGCAGTTGCTTGGGTGCCTGCTTTGTAGTTTTGGTAGATTTTTGATCAGTGCCTCAGAGTATGTCTTTGTGTGTTTATGTGTTTGTTTTGCAGTTGAGATAGTTCTATGTGAAACTGGGTTTGTGGTGTGCGTGGTTTCCTTCTCCTCCTGTCTGGTCTTGCCAGTCCTGAGTTGAGAGAGCTCAGCCTCCAGTTTGGCTATATAGTTGCATCTCTCACATGTATTTGTGTTTTGTGGGAGAAGGAGTGGGTTGTCTGTGAACATGAGGCAATTGTAACATTGCCTCAAGATGCCCAGATTCACCAGCCGAACAGGAGAGGACGCTAGCAACTGACCCTTCGACATGCTAGAAAAAGTGAAAAAGTTTGCTGTGTAACTGAGTCAGAAGGGACCTATAGGGAAATGGGTACTCAAGGGGATTCTAGGCTAATGTAGTACTTTGTTTAGTATACAAGTACTTTACCTATATAAAAATGCTTTAGGAGCAAGTGCTGAGCTTTACCTATATAAAAATGCTTTAGGAGCAAGTGCTGAGCTTTTGAGATAGAGAATAGACTGTTTAGATTGCAAGTAGAGAAGTTCTAAGGGAAAAATTGAAAAGCAGACTTTACGGAGCCAGAAATAGTTTAACCGGCGCTGCCCGATGGTGCTCTATGGGCAACTCCGCGCTAAAGCGGGCTTTATAGCAGGGGGTTGAAAAGAGCTAGGAATTGACCCAAAATGGCCAATAGACTACAAGTTTCTGGCTGGAACCACTGCTCTAGGGACAAATAGGCTGCTCAGTGCTCCCCACTCCCACT
The DNA here is from genome assembly GCF_019279795.1 of Protopterus annectens. Taxonomy (NCBI): domain Eukaryota; kingdom Metazoa; phylum Chordata; order Ceratodontiformes; family Protopteridae; genus Protopterus; species Protopterus annectens. The sequence goes on from NC_056735.1 coordinate 368,224,568, forward strand.
GGTGAACAAAGAAGCTTCCCTTTATCCAAATAAGGATATGGAATAGCACAGGAACCAAGCCAAAGCCCAGAGATCAGCAAACTCTGAAGACTGGACTATTCTAGTTCAGTAAGGCGGGAAAACCAGATTTTTTTTTTTTTTTGCAGAAAACAGAAGAAAACAGACAGTAAATGCTATAAATGCTTTTAAACGGCTAGCGCACTTGAGTGTGTTAGCCTACAGGTAAAATTAAGCAACAAATAACTTTTTTAAAAGTGCAAAACAGTTAATCAACACAAAAAACAAAAACAGTTTAAATAGAATTCAGAGCTGTATGAACAGGCGAAAAAGCAGTCGCTAAGCAGTAAATAATCAAAAAGCCAGAAAAAAATACTTAAATCTGGAAAAAGTCACTCTTTTGCTCTCTGCTGCTTGTAGAACTCTGCAGGACACCACGAGGAGCTGTGTTGAGTTGAATACATGCGAAAAAGCACGCTAAAGCGGGCTTTATTACAGGGGGCTGAAAAGAGATAGGAATTGACCCAAAATGGCCAATAGACTACAAGTTTCTGTCTGGAACCACTCCTCTAGGGACAAATAGGCCGCTCAGTGCTCCCCACTCCCACTGGTGAACAAAGACGCTTCCTTTTATCCAAATAAGGATATGGAATAGCACAGGAACCAAGACAAAGCCCAGAGATCAGCAAACTCTGAAGACTGGACTATTCTTCTAGTTCAGTAAGGCGGGAAAACAAGATTTTTTTTTTTCTTTTTTTTTTTTTTTCTTTTTTGCAGAAAACAGACAGTAAATGCTATAAATGCTTTTAAGCGGCTAGTGCACTTGAGTGTGTTAGCCTACAGGTAAAAATTAAGCAACAACTAACTTTTTAAAAGTGCAAAACAGTTAATCAACACAAAAACAGTTTAAATAGAATGCAGAGCTGTATAAACAGGCTAAAATGTAGTCGCTAAGCAGTAAATAATCAAAAAGCCAGAAAAAAATACTTAAATCAGTTACAGCAAATACAGTTATAACAAATGCTCTGAAATATACTGTATATTTCCAAAATGTTTGAGAAGGACAGTCAGAACACAAGAAGGTTCAGGCGAAAGAGAAAAAAAAAGTTAAAAAAAAAAGTTAAAAAAAAAGTTTTGTTTTACTTTTTGAAAGGGAAAAAGGAGGAACAGAAGGCCTTATCAAATGTTCTCTCTGTATTAAGCAGAATGAGCTAATGACACTAGACTGGGAGGTGTGTCACAGTAGGGGCGGGCAACTGTAAAGCCACCAACAGGGAGGGTGGGACAAAATAGCCTACAAGACAGCAATCACTACTGAGACAAATGAAAGTTTTTAAACAGATAAGGATTTGTGAAGATACTGAATAGACAAAGTGCTTTATATATATGTTAAATTGTAAAAACAGTAATCTGTAAAAATAATCAAAAAAATCAAGATACTTATATTTTGTAGCTCAGTTGCAGTCAACAACCTCTCTAGTCTGCACTGTGTGCAAAAGACAGAAACTTTTTTTTTTTTTACAAGAACACAAAAGAACCAGCCCCCACTAGCCAAGAGATAATTACACAGAGGAGATGTTTCAGTTTACACAATAGCCTACAAGACAGCAAGCACTACAGAGACAAATGAAAGTTTTTAAACAGATAAGGATTTGTGAAGATACTGAATAGACAAAAGTGCTTTATATATATTAAATTGTAAAAACAGTAATCTGTAAAAATAATCAAAAAAATCAAGATACTTATATCCCACTTGTTCTGCACTATGCATCATATCCTGCAATTCTTTCAAATCTGGTTGTTCAGGTTGAGACATTTTATTTCTTAATTGTGATAACAGAAACTGTTGATATTTATGCATATGGAACTGATAATTTAAGGCCCTCATGGCTAGGGTGGCCAAGGTGAATACCTTTTTTCCCCACCTTTCTAAGGATCTAGATTCTCTTTCGGAAGGTAGTGGATTCTTGGCAGTAGAGGCCTTCATGCCCTTAGGGCCTTGAGAAATGGTTTCAGGGTCAGCATTATGTCCTTTGAAAAGAAATTGGTGAGAGGCAGGAACTCTGTAGTACCTATCAAGTTTGACTGGGGCAGGAGGCAGGGAATCCGGGTTAAGACAAGCCTCCGAGAAAACATCATCAAGTATGTCCAAGACAGTAGGTATAGCCAGAGGTCTGTGTTGAGGTAACAAAAGAAATTCCCCAAGCCTTTTCTTGGAATCAGAAAAGTCTTGGCCTTCCCAATGGAAGTGTTCCCTCAAGGTGTGTAAGGTTTCCCCAAAAGAAAAATCCTCCTGGGGAGATACAGAAGGAATAGACTGTTCTGCATCAGAATCTTCATAAGGGGAGTACGAGTGTTCCTCTACATCAGAATGTTCTGAGAAAATGGAGCCCTGTTCAGAAGAGGGAGAGTCTTCCTCCACTCTGGGTCTCTTATCTGGAGGGGGTTGAGAACCCCTGATAAGAGTAATTAAATCCTCAGCCATTTTAAGCATCTGCTTTTTAGGCATGGGGCCTGGGGATGGTCCCTGAGCAACAGGCCTCTTGGGATGCATGGCTGATTTGGACTTAGTAAAGGCCTTAATGGAAAAGGAAGATGAGGGTCTAAAGACACCCTGGGTGGAAGTGGATCTGTCCACATCAGGAGGCTCAACACTCACAATGGCTTAGGTGGTTGTAGTCTGAGTAAGGGCCGAGGTACCTGCGATCTCGGTTACAGAAGACACCGCCAAGGAAGTGTCGTCGGTAGTCAGGGACTGCATAGGCGTCTCACTGAGAACCGGACCACGTGTAGCCGGTTTTGGCGTGGTGTCGGTGGAGACCGCAGACCTCGCGTGCCGGTCCTTGTCCTTGCGTTTTTTGGACAAAACGGTAGTCAGAGTCTCCGACGACATTTTATAATCAAAGGCTTTACCAAAATAATGTTGGGCGAACCCCGCCTGACGGTTAACAGTGCGTTTATTGAAAGTAGCGCAAAAGCGGCAGCCCGAGACGTCGTGGTCTGGGCCTAAACAAGGTATGCAGAGGGAATGGAAATCCTTATGCGGTATTTGCTTCCCACAAGAAATACAATTGTTAACTTTGTCTGACATCGGTCTGAGGCAAGAAAAGTTTCCCCAACGGGGTACTTAGATTTAAAGAAGACTTCAGTTTCCAATTTTTCGTAAATTCAGGAGCTGGCCGACCGGCACTTGCGAACTGCTTCTGCTTCGGGCACCGCGCAGCAAAAAAGACTGAAGAATATGGCGTCGGCTGTGTCTTACATACCCCTGTCGCACTGACGTCAGGAAAGAAAGCAACAACCACTGACGCCGGACCTAGACTTTGGAATTCGTCCGACCGAGGGACCGCCTGACGGCAGAGAACCCATATGTGATTACTGCAGCTGTATGCACGATGAACATCTGTGAGCAGAGAGAAGAGTTGACCTTGTCATTGAATGGCTTGTAGACATCCTGTTAGGTTATTTTGGAACCATGTAATACTAGAAGTACAGATGTTTAGGGCAGAGAGAATGCCAATAAGTTTACTGCGGTCTATCATGTCAAGGACCATGAACAGCTCTAAGAATATGAAGGATACACACAGTTAGCCAACATAGGAACAGACTACATCAGTAAAAGACATAAAAGTGCGGTTGTGGTGCTATGATGTGGTTGAAAGCCATGTTGGGTGTGTGATAATAGATTGTGGGTGACAAGACGGTTCACTAACTGGGTATGCACTACTCTTTCTAGTATTTTGGACAAGGAAGATAGGATGGCAATAGGACAGTAATTAGTGAAATCTCTGAAGTTACCTCCTTTGTGTAGTGCAGTATGTGGAAGAATTTCCAGATACAGACCAGTTTATGAGAACGGCTACTGGACAGGATATAGTATCAGCAGCAATTTTTAGAAAGTCAGCTGGGAGCTTATCTGCAGCAAGTGTGGTTGGTTTCAGTTTTTGAGGTAGGTTTTTGATGCATTTAACACAGCGCAACTATAAAAGCTCCTCAGCTAAGGGACCAGTTTCATCAGGGCCAAAACGGAGCTAGGAATATGACTGGCTTTCATAATTTGCCTTTCTGGAAAATTTCCCCTTGAAATGTAGGTATACTTAATGTGCAGCAAATGGAATGCACAATAAATCACAAACCTTTGAGAACTAAATGACGTCAACATACCTAGCCATAAGCTAAAATCAGCACAATAGCCAAATACTGCTGCCTGACAGACTGCAGGATTAAGAAGCTAGAAAAACCTCCTAACTACCACATTAAACTGAAGCATATTGTACAGAAGTATTGCATTAAAATCAGTAAGGAAAAAAAAAATGCTACTTACTGCCTGCTCCTCCGCTCTGAGATGTTGAGGAGTTCAAGTCTAGGCCAGCAAACTGAGGAGAAAAAAGTGAATTAGTATCCACAGCAATGACATTCCTATTTCATATACACTGAGACTTCTAAATCAGAAATGCAACTGAATTAAGTCATCAGGTGGACTTCTCCACTGGTTGCTGAATAATGCTCCGATTCGAATCTAGGCAGCCAGTTACATCACAAACTCTGGCACCTGTAAGAGCGGAAGTGGGAAGGATGGACTTAACCATCCAGGGAGGAATGGAGCCATTGTAAATCCCATTAATAGAAGAAAAAAATATGCTCGCACCTGAGTGGGCAGTTCTACTTTTTGGAGTGTCAGCCAGCGCACTGGACTTCGTAGAATCACCACAGCAGGAGTTAGTCAGTGAGCCAATCTGCAGCTGCACAAGTGGCCCTAACCCCAGACTCTTTCCAACAGGCTAGACAAAAGGTGACTGCAGTACACCAAATGTATCTTTGGATTAGGGTCACCCATTTTCATAACTCTCCTAAATTCAAACAAATTACATTATCCTAGTCGCATTTAATGCAGTGATGCCATCTGTCCAGTAATCTAGAAACATATCCTAGGTATGAGTTATCAAATTTTCCATCTGGCTTCACTGAAAAGATTAAAGCAAATAAAAGCTACACCGCATCAGTACAAGTCATATGTCCCAAACAGTTTATAAGTGCTAGGCTATCAATGCAAAACTTAAGGCCAACTGAAAAAATACATAAAGTTCTGCTACTCGTTAAGTCAGCAATCACACAGGCAGCACCACCAAAGAGACACTTTGGTCACTGCACATCTAGGAAATTTAAGCCTCTCTAACCCATAACCTCCTCCACCAAAAATAGCTTTAACAAATTGGTCTATCCTGCAAATTCAACTCTGCTGGCAAAGTACAGTTGTGTACACTTACCATAAATGTAGATGTTAAGAGTGTATTCACTGTTGCAGTCATCACACTTGAGGTTATCTGCCTGCAGGTAGCCCTCGGTCGGCCCAAATACCAGAGTCTTGGGATTTCTGCGTCAGATGCTGTCACCTCTTCCATGACGTCATGGGTATAAAACATGCAGCCAACGCCATTACATCAGTTTTTCTTGCCCCAGATGTCAGGAGCCCCCAAAATAGGAAGCAATTTACATGGTGTGGAACACCTCCAGTAAAAAGTAAATACCATTGTCATAAGATATGGCCAAAAAAAAAAAAAAAAAAAAAAAAAAAAAGAGGATAGGCAGGAAGTACAGAAAAGTCAGGGGGATGGAGGGAGGGAAATCAAGACTGCAACAGTGAATACACTCTAACATCTACATTTATGGTAAGTGTACACAACTGTACTATGTTCTTCACATTTCACTGTTGCAGTCATCACACGTGGGTTGATTCCCAGAGCTGAGGAAGTGTGTTGGCAGTCATTAGGGCTGGCTAGCAGGCCTTTTAAGACTGCTGTAGCAAATCCAGCTCTGGATTTAGAAAAGATAGGCAAGTGGTAATGCTTGGTGAAGGTGTGCACTGAACTCCAGGTTGCAGCTTCCAGGATGCCCCTGGTGGGGACTCCCCTGAGAAATGCTGTAGAGGTTGAGGTAGCCCTAGTGGAATGGGTTCTGATCCCCTGTGGGGTAGGTTTTCCATGGTGCTTGTAGCAGAAATGGATGCAGTGTGCTACCCATTTGGAGATGGATTGCTTTTAAATGGCCTTGCCCTCTGCCCCCGTAGCAAAGCTGACTAGCAGCTGGTCAGATTTTCTGAAAGGTTTAGTCCTGTCAAGGTAGAAAGTACAGTTGTGTATACCTACCATAAATGTAGATGTTAGAGTGTCTTCACTGTTGCAGTCATAACTGAAGCGTACTCCTGCCGGCAGGCAGCCAGAGGTCAGCCAGAATATCAAAGTCTGGGTCCGGCGTCGGCTGTATCAGCTAGTACCCTGACGTCAGAGCGCATGGGTATAAAGCTGACAGCCGACGCCATCTTCTCCAGCCTTTCTTGCCCCTGATGTCAGAAGCCCCCATAAAACCAAAAGGTGTCCCAAGGGAAACACAAATACACCAGAAAGGTAGTGGAAAAGGAAACACAGAAAGCAAATAGAAACAAGAGGGGTCTGGAGGGAGGGAAACACAGACTGCAACAGTGAAGACACTTGAACATCTACATTTAGGGTAGGTATACACAACTGTACTATGTTCTTCGTGTTTCACTGTTGCAGTCATAACTGAAGGGTAGAATCCCAAAGCTGAGAACACGGGAGGAGGTTATGAAGAAGGAGCAGCTAAAAGACCCTGCAGGACAGCAGAGGCAAAGCCTGCCCTAGACTTAGAGTACAAAGGGAGGTTATAGTGCTTGGAAAAAGTATGCACAGAGCTCCAAGTGGCAGCCTCCAGAATGTCCTTGGTAGGAACTCCTCTGAGAAAGGCTGCTGAAGTGGCAGCTGCTCTAGTAGAATGAGTCCTGACAGTACCTGGAATCTGCTTTCCACAAAGAGAGTAACAATATCTTATTCCATGGGCAATCCATTTGGAAATAGTTTGCTTAGAAATAGCTTTACCTAGAGAACTGGAAGCAAATGAGATAAGCAATTGATCTGATTTTCTGAAACTTTTAGTTTTGTCCAGGTAAAAACGTAGTTGCCTGTGTACGTCCAATGAATGCAAAATCCTTTCCCCCTTATTTTGGGGTTTTGGAAAAAAGGTAGGAAGGTGAATAGTCTGATTTAGAGCCACTCTAGAAACTACCTTAGGCATAAAAGTAGGATTGGTCCTCAAGGAAACTCTATCCTGATGGAAGATGAGGTATGGTTCCACGGCCATGAGGGCTTGCAACTCAGACACCCTTCTGGCAGAAGTCAAAGCCAACAAGATAGCTGTCTTCCAGGATAAGAGCTTAATGTCCACAGAGGCAGCAGGCTCAAAAGGAGGCAAAGTAAGCTTTTCCAAGACATAGTTGAGATCCCAAGGAGGGACAGGAGGAGATCTAGGAGGTCTTAAATTCTTAGTTCCTCTCAGAAATTGTCTTACCAGTCTTACCAGGTGGGAAAAAAAGGGAGGATCACAATTGAAATGTGCCGAAATAGCAGAAGCATGAATTTTGATGGAAGAAAAGGAAAGACCTTTAATCAAAAGGTCTGAGAGATAAAGTAAAATAGAAGAAATATCAGGTATTAAAGGATCAGAGCCACGATCCTGCATCCAAATACAAAATCTTTTCCATTTAGAAGCATAAGATTTCCTTGTACTAGGACGCCTAGCTTCCAAAATATCCAAAACTTGTTTAGGAAGAGAAGAAGGAATCAATTGCCTTTGATGAGCCAAGCTGCCAGGCAGAGAGTCTTGATTTGAGAGTGAAATACCTGACCCTGATGCTGGGACAGTAGAGAATGGGTCAGAGGGAGATTCCAAGGAGGTTCCAAGCAAAGGTGCAGTAGAGTAGGGTACCAAAACTGACGAGGCCAATTTGGAGCTATCAAAATGATCAGTCTGGGTTTGTCCAGCTTTATCTTTAGCAATACCCAAGGCAGAAGAGGAAGAGGGAAGGCATATCCCAAGAGATTCCTCCAGCTGAAGGACAGGTCATCCACTTTCCAAGCTGTCTTGTGTAAGGACCTGGTGCAAAAGAGAGGCAACTGATGGTTGAGATGGGATGCAAACAGATCTATCGGAGGACAGCCCCAAACTGCAGTTATCTTGCTGAATAAGTTGGGGTCCAACATCCATTCATGTGGATCCAAAATGTTTCTGCTTAGGCTGTCTGCTAAGAGATTTTGATTTCCTGGAATGAACTGTGCTTGAAGATCCAGATTCAAATTTAAGGCTGTGTCCCATAAGGTCATGGCAAGTCTGCAAAGGGGGTAAGAGTGAGAGCCCCCTTGCTTGTTTATGTACCACATTGACTGTGGTATTGTCTATTCGAATTAGCAGAGGTCCTGGCTTATGATCCGAGTAGGTTGAGGAAGATGAAAGGGCTTCCCTTCGCTCAAACACACCCTGGACCACCAAAGGAATTCCTTCTGGAGGCAGGGAATCAGTGGAATCATTGTATCCAGACTGTGGCAATGCTGAGACCATACACTCTTTAGGTACCATTGAAGTTTCCTCATGTGAAGCCTCGCATTTGGAATCAACAGGATGCAAGAGGCCATGTAGCCCAAAGCCTGCAGGAATTTCCTTGCAGTGAACTGAGTCAATGTTACCAAGGTCTTGAAGATTGAAGCCAGCTGTAACTGTTTTTCTGGAGTAAGGAAGGCAATCTGTAAACTTGTGTCTAAAAGAGCTCCCAAGAAGGTCATTCGTTGAGAAGGAATCAAATGCAATTTTTTTGTGTTCACTGAGAATCCCAGTAGTAGGAGAAGACGTTGAACAAAATGCAGGTGATGAAGTAGAAGGTCTTTGCTGTCTGCCTGAATTAGACAGTCGTCCAGATAGGGGTAAATCTGAATCCCCTGAAGTCTGCAGTAAGCTACTACTGGAGCCAGGCATTTGGTAAAAACTCTGGGCGCAGTAGATAAGCCAAATGGCAGTACAGAGAATTGGAAGTGTCTCGAGCCTGCCTTGAATCTGAGGTACTTTCTGCATTGTTGCCTTATGGGGACGTGTAAGTAAGCCTCTTAAGTCCAATGTTACCATCTAAGCATCCTGTGAGAGCATTGGAAGAAGTTGAAGTGTAAGCATCTTGAATTTTGGAATTTCCAAAAAAGTGTTTAATATTGAAAGGTCCAGAATAGGTCTCCAGAAGTTTTGTTTTCTTGGGACCAGAAAAAGTCTTGAGTAAAAACCTTTCCCCACCTCTAGAGGTGGAACAGGTTCTATGGCTCTTAAGGCTAATAAAGCGTCCACTTGATTTAAGGCCTCTGTCCACTGATGTTTTGGCAGATCTGGCCAGCCGGAAGGCCTTGGTAGAGTGTGAAAGTGGAATTTGCAGCCTTTCAAAATCACGTCTAACACCCATTTGTCCTGGGTAATGAGAGTCCAATTTTGGTAAAAAAGAGAAAGTTTTCCTCCGAGAGGGGCATCCAGGAAAGGAGGACCTGAAGCCCAACAGAGGGAGTCATTGGGTCTGCTTTCTTTGTGTTTGAGGTCTGTCTTCTCCCCTTCTAAGTGAAGAAGCAGTCTACTGTCTAGATCTGTAAGAGGCCTGAGCCCGACCTCTGGAGCGTCTATATCTTCCCCTTTGAGGCCTGTCAGAAGTGGGAAAAGACCAATTTTTGGAAGGCCAATTTCTGGAAAATCTGGGAGGCTGCACTTGCAAAAAATCTTTTACAGTCTGCATAGACTTGGCTTTTTCTTCCATCTTTTTAATAACCTCCTCAGCCTTAGATCCAAATAAGACATCATGCTGAACAAGAGCATCTAGCAATTTAGCCTTAACTTGTTGAGGTAAATTCTGCTCACGAAGCCAAGCATGTCTCCTGACAACAGTGCCAGAGGCAGCCGCCCTGCAAGAAGCCTCTAAGGCATCAAAACCACAATGTAAACTATGTTTGCTAACTTGTTCAGTTGCATGCAACACATCCTGTAATTCCTTGTCCTCAGCACATGCAGGAAAAGTAGAAAGCCTCTGTTTTAAAACAGATAAAAGAAACTGTTGATACTTAAACATGTGAAACTAGCAATTTAAAGCTCTAATAGAAAGGGTAGCTGAACTATAAACCTTTTTGCCCCACCTGTCCAAGGCACGAGAATCCTTTTCAGAGGGGATAGGATTCTCAGAGGAGGCGGCCTTAGCAGTCTTGGAACCCTGAGAAATAGTTTCAGGATCAGCAGAAGGGTTCTTAAATAAGAATTGATGGGAGTCAGGGACACTGTAAAATCTATCAGGCTTAGAAGGAGCAGGCGGCATGGAATCAGGATTCAAGTTAGCTTCAGAGAAGGCATCATCCACAATGTCAAGTACAGGAGGAATAGCCAAAGGCCTGTGCTGAGGGAGAAGAAATTCCCTAAGCCTCTTTTTGGAAGCAGAATAATCCTGACCTTCCCAATGAAAATGCTCCCTCATCACATGCAATGTTTCCCCAAAAGAGAAATCTTCAGGTGGGGAGGCAGAGGGAACAGAATCCTCTGCATCCGAATCCTCATAAGGAGGAAAAGAGTAATCCTGATCAGAGGAAGAAACAGAAGATACAGAAGCCTGACCAGAGGAATCATAAGGGATATCCTGTCTAGGCCTTTTCTCAGGAGGAGGGTGAGAACCCTTAATCATAGTTAATAAATCCTCAGCCATCCCTAGTAATTGCTTCTGAGTCTTAGGAGCTGAATCCGAAGAAGCTTGAGCAGAAAGTCTGGGTTTAACAGGAGTCTTTGACTTAGCTTTTGTCTTTGTGGAAATAGTACTGTGTGAAGGCCTGAAGACCCCCTCAGAAGTCTGTACCTGCACAGCGGTTCCGGACCCATCTGAAGGAGCGACGTCCGAAGGTCCTGCAGCAGACAAATTACTAGGCCTAGATGGCTCCCCATGTGAGTCCGTGTCGGCCATCGGTTCTGAAGTGGCGGACGACAGGGGCTGCAAAAGCGCCTCACTGACGACTGCCGAACCCGAAGCTGGCTCCGGCTGCAAAGTATCCTGTTTGGACCTTGGAGGCCTGTCCTTGTCTTTGTGTTTCTTCTGTAATCCAGTAGTCAGTAAAGTATCCGACGACATCCTATAATTAAATCGTCTACCGAAGTAATTCAAGGTCCAATCGTACCTACGCTTGATAGTGCGAGAATTAAACCTGGCACAGAACCGACAGCAAGAAACGTCGTGGTCAGGGCCTAAGCAAGGTAGACAGTAAGAGTGGAAATCTTTATGAGGTATTTGTTTTCCACACGATACACAATTAACTTTTTCTGACATCGGAGGAGCACGAAAAAAGTTTCCCCAACGGGGTACTTAGCTTTGAGAAGAGAAGTAGAAAACTTCAGACCGACGACAATCACACCACGTTATCTTGAAAACGCCAACCAACAACTAGCGAACTGCTTTGCACCGCACGGCAAGAAAGACTGGAGAAGATGGCGTCGGCCGTCAGCTTTATACCCATGCGCTCTGACGTCAGGGTACTAGCTGATACAGCCGATGCCGGACCCAGACTTTGATATTCTGGCCGACCTCGGGCTGCCTGCCGGCAGGAGTACCCTTCAGTTATGACTGCAACAGTGAAACATGAAGAACATCCTAAGCTGTCTGTGCATATCCAAGGAGTGCAGGATCTTTTCCCCTTTAATCTGAGGATTAGGAAAAAAGGGTGGTAAGTGGATGGATTCGTTTAAAGCCACACTGGATACCACCTTGGGCATAAATGATGTGTTGGCCCTGAAGGAAACCCTGTCCGCATGGAAGATAATGAAGGGTTCCACAGCCGTAAGGGCCTGTAACTCAGACACTTTTCTTGCTGAAGTGATGGAGAGAAGTAAGGCTGTTTTCCAAGAGAGGAATTTTAACTCTGTTGTAGCCACAGGCTCAAAAGAGGGAAGCGTGAGCTTCTCTAGTACAAAGTTAAGGTCCCAGGCAGGAGTGGGAGCTCTCCTTGGGGTTCTTAAATGGTTAGCTCCTCTCAGGAACTGTTTTGACCAGAGGGTGAGATGGCAAAGGCATGAATCTTAATTCATGAGAAGGATAGGCCTTTGTGGAACAGCTTTGCTAGATAATCTAGGATTTGAGATGAGGTGGGCTTGGCTGTGTCCTTTCCCAGAGACTGGCTCCAAGAACAGCATCTTTCCCATTTTTCTGAATAGGATTTCCTAGTTCTAGGCCTAATGGCCTCAAGGATAACCAGCACCTGTCTGCTGAGGGTTGCTGGTGATATACTCAGGGAAGAAGCCAGACTGCTAGGTTCAGGGTTTGCAGCTGAGGATGCAAAATCTAGCCCTCCTGCTGGGACAGCAGAGAGGGGGTCTGATGCAGGTGCCAGGGTGGCACTGTTGTCGGACTGTGCAAAAGTGGGCAACGGTGCTAGAGTGGCCAGTCTGGTGCAATAAGGATTGTCCTTGGCTTGTCTGGTTTGATCTTGAGTAGTACTTTCGAGAGGAGGGGGAAAGGCATAGACTGAGAGGTTTTCACAAATAAAGGATAGGGCATCCACTTTCCAAGCTTGGTTGTGGGGAGTTCTGGTGCAAAATTTGCTCAGTTGATGTTTTTTTTTTTGGGAGGGGGGATGAAGAAGTCCACCTCTGCTGTCCCCACCTGTGGATTAAAAGCTTGAATGAGTTGGGTTCCAGTTTCCACTCGTGTGGGTCCATTAGATTTCTGCTTAAGTCGTCTGCCAATGAATTTTGTTTGCCTGGCAGGAATTGAGCTTGCAGGTGCACTTGGTTGCTCAAGGCTGTGTTCCACAGAGCCATGGCTAACCTGCAGAGTGGGTAGGAATGAGTTCCCCCCTGCTTGTTTATGTACCACATGACTGTGGTGTTGTCTGTCTTTATCAAGAGTGGTCCTAGAAGGATAAGGTATTTGAAGGCTGTCAGTGCAATCTGCACAGCTAACATTTCCTTTTGATTGATATGCAGGTGCACTTGTCCTGGGCTCCATTTGCCTTGAAAGAATTTGCCTGCCATGTGAGCCCCCCATGCATAATCTGATGCATCTGTTGACAGGGTTTGGGCAGCGGGGGGTTGAGTGAAAGGGAGTCCCTTACGGTGGTTGCAGGCCTCTGCCCACCAAAGGAACTCTATCCTTAAGCAATGAATGATGGCAATCACTGTTTCCAGGTCCTGAGAATGTTGATTCCAGAGACTAAGTACCATTGCAGTTTCCTCCTATGCAGTCTTGCATATGGAATTAGGAGAATGCATGAGGCCAAGAACCCTAGGGCTTGCAGTATTTTTCTTGCAGATAGCTGGGTTTGGTTGGCCAGTAGTTTGAAGTAATATGTCAAATAAACCTTTTCTGGAGTGAGGAATGCCATCTGGGAAATTGTGTTCAAGCTTGCTCCCAGGAATACAATTTTTTGGCTGGGTACCAGATGCGATTTCTTTTCGTTGATGGTATGCCCCAAAGAAGTTAGGAGTCTCTTTACAAATGTCAGGCGCTGAAGTAGCAGTTCGACTGTCTGCCTGAATAAGGCAATCGTCCAAGTATGGGTAAATTTGAATGTTTCTCTGCCTGCAGTATGCAATGGCTGGAGCCAGGCACTTTGTGAATACCCTGGGTGCAGTAGATAAGCCAAAGGGAAGTGCAGAGAACTGATCGTGTATGGAGCCTGCCCTGAAACGTAGATATTTCCTGCAATATTCCCTTATGGGGATGTGCTGAAAAGCTTCTTTTAAGTCTAGGGTGACCAGCCAGGAGTCCTTGGCTAGCATAGGCAACAGCTGTTGGGAGTGTAAGCATTCTGAACTTTGGTACCACCAGAAAGGTATTGAGAATTGATAGATCCAGAATAGAGCGCCAAGAGTTTTCTTTTTTGGGCACCAGAAACTATCTGGAGTAGAAACCCTATCCCCTTTGCTCTGCTGGAACAGGTTGAATAGCCCTGATACCGAGAAGAGAAAGTACTTGCTTTTGGGCCTCTGCCCACTGGTTTGGAGGAAGGCCTGGCAATTTGCTTAGGGATGGCAGTAAGTGGAAGTGGAATCTGTATCCCTGGGATACAAAGACCCATTGGTCCTGGGTGATGTATTCCCAGTTTTTTGAATGCAGTGCAAGTTTTCCTCCTAGGAGTGCAAGTACTTGGGCATGGCTGGGAAGGATGAAGGACAAGTCATTGTGAACTTTTTCCATAAGGGGGTGGCTTACCACTCCCTGTTTTTGAGGTAGACGCACTCCATTGTTTAGATCTGTGCATAACCTGAGACTAGTTTTTGTGGTCTGTTGCCCCTGGGTTTGGACTGGAGGCCTGGAAGGGACTGGAAAGGATGAGTTTTTTGAAGGCCAATGCCTACTGAATCTAGGTGGTTGTACCTGTAAGAAATCTTTAACAGTTTGCATAAATTTAGCTTTTTCCTCCATCTTTTTAAGAACTACTACTGCTTTTGTGCCAAACAAACATTCTTGGTTTAAAGGAGCATCTAGTAATTTTGCTTTGACATGGTCAGGCAAGGATTTGTTCCTTCAGCCAAACATGCCTTCTCAGAACAGACCTAATGACAGCAGCCCTGCAAAATGCTTCTAAGGCATCGAAACCACACTGCAAAGTATGTTTATCAAATTGGTTTGCAGAATGCATTAACTGTTGTAAATCTTTATTTTCTGCACAGTCAGGAATCAACAATATTTTTTGTTTAATTAGTTGCATAATATGCTGCTGGTACTTCAACATGTGAAACTGGCAATTTAAAGCCCTGATGGCAAGAGTTGCAGAGGTACATACCTTCTTACCCCATCGGACTAAAGCCCTAGAATCCCTGTCCGAAGGGGTAGGGTTTTTGGCTGTAGTAGCCTTAATACCTTTGGGTTTTTGGCTGTAGTAGCCTTAATACCTTTAGGTCCCTGGGAAATGGTCTCTGGATCCGCAGTAGGAGTTTGAGAGAAATTTGTGAGAGTCAGGTACTCTATAGTACCAGTCAGGCTTTCTAGGAGCTGGAGGTAAAGTATCAGGGGTAAGACTTGATTCCATGAAGACATCTACAATATCCAGGACAGGGGGTATAGCTAGAAGTCTGTGCTGAGGCAAGTCTAAAAAACAATTCGGGTCTCTATTTGGACAGAGGGTAATCCTGGCATTCCCAGCATAAATGCTCTCTTAGGACATGCAAGGTTTCACCAAAAGAAAAGTCCTCTGGAGGGGAGGCAAAGAGAATGGAATCCTCTGCATCTGAATACTCATAGGTGGATAAGGGTATGCCCTGGTAGTCAGACGGATCAGAGAGTCATCGGACTCATGGTCCGCAGAATCAGAAGGAAAACCAATTCTTTGTCTTATAGAGGGGGAAGGCTGGCTTCCCTTAAAGTAATAAGGTCTTCAGCCATTCTAAGCATTTGTTTCTGAGGCATGGGAGCTTGAGAATGCATTTTGTTCATCGGTTTCCTAGGCGTAGTGCGAACTCTGGGCCTGAGAAACTTGTTATTTTTTGTCAAAAACAAAGTAGTCAGTTTAATACGAACATCGGAAGGTCTGAATACACCATCAGAAGCCAGTGCCTGCACAGCAGCTCCGGACCCATCCAAGGTAGAGACATCCGAAGGTTCCATAGTTAAAAGAAGCATCTCGCGGCATACCGGACTCCGAATGGGTCTCAGTAGAGGCCTGCAAATCTGTAGAAGCGGGTGTCAGAGGCTGCGAAAGTGCCTCACTAGAGTACTGGCGACTGGCTTAACGGAAGCATCGTTGGCAATTTTGGACATATGCAGTCTGTCTGTCTTTATCCTTTTTTTTTTTTTTTTTTTTTTTTGTTTTTTGTTTTTTTGGAATATCTGTAGTCGGATGGCTTAAAGCCATTTCAGAATACAGAGAAAGTACAGTTTTGTACCTACCATAAATGTAGATGTTCGAAGATCCACATTGCTGCAGTCCTTACATATGGGTAATCCGCTGTCCTCGGTCGGCCCGAATACCAAAGTATTAGGCTGACGTCGGTCATGGGCGCTCAGATCTGACAGAGCGTCAGGGTATTAAAGCGCATGACCGACGTCATATCCTCAGTCTTTTCTTGCCCCAGATGTCAGAAGGCCCTAAAAAGAAAGGCCACAGCCAAAAATAGAATACATCCCAAAAGGCATGAAGAAATAACAGCTACCACCCAAACCATACAACCATTTCAAACTACAGAGGGGAAGGAGGGAGGGTAAATTGGACTGCAGCAATGTGGATCTTCGAACATCTACATTTATGGTAGGTACAAAACTGTTCTATGTTCTTCATCTCACATTGCTGCAGTCCTTACATATGAGTAGAATCCCAAAGCAGAGGTAAAGGGAGGCTGGCAAAATCATAAAGCATTGGGAGCTGCCAAAATGCCCTGTAAGATTGCAGTGGCAAATCCAGCCCTAAATTTGGAATAAAGAGGAAGGTGGTAATGTCTAGAAAAAGTATGCACTGAACTCCAAGTAGCTGCTTCCAAAATGTCTTTAGTAGCTACTCCCCTTAAAAAAGCTGTAGAAGTGGCAGTAGCCCTAGTGGAGTGAGGTCTGATTCCAGCCGGAATCTCCTTACCATGATGAGAATAACAAAAAGCAATACAAAAGCCAATCCACTTAGAAATAGTTTGTTTTGAAACAGGTTTCCCCTGAGAACCCAACGCAAAAGAAACAAACAACTGCTGAGACTGTCTGAACCCTTTAGTCCTGCTCAAATAACGCAACTGCCTGTGAATATCCAAAGTGTGCAAAATTTTCTCCCCTTTATTTTGGGGATCTGCATAAAAAGTAGGCAAATGAATTGATTGGTTCAAGGCCACATTTGAAACCACTTTAGGCATAAAAGTAGGATTAGTACGCAGAGATACCCTATCCTTATGAAAAATTAGGAAGGGTTCAACTGCCATAAGAGCCTGTAATTCAGAAACCCTTCTAGCAGACGTAATGGCCAACAAAAAAGCAGTCTTCCTAGACAAAAACTTTAACTCAGCTGTAGCTGCAGGTTCAAAAGAAGGTAAAGTAAGTTTTTCCAACACAAAATTGAGATCCCAGGCAGGAGTAGGAGCTCTACGTGGGGGTCTTATGTTCTTTGCCCCTCTAAGAAATTGTTTAAACAAAGGATGAGAGAATAATGGAGGGTCACAGTCATAGTGAGCAGAAATGGCTGCAGCATGAACTTTTATAGAGGAGAAAGACAATCCCTTGTCTAATAATTCTGTAAGATATTGAAGAGAAACACTTAAATCAGGCCTGGAAACATCAAAGTCCTTTGTTTTGCTCCAAATTAAAAATCTCCTCCATTTATCAGCATAAACTTTCCTTGTACTAGGCCTTCTGGCCTCCAAAATAACATTCAAAACTTGTTGTGGAAGCTGCGACCCTCCATGTTCTAGAACAGAATATGCCAGGCTGTTAGATGCAGGGACTGAATCCTGACATTGAGGAAATGGTTGCCCTCCTGAGACAAAAGGTGCGGAATCGAAGGCAAAGGCCATGGAGGCTCCCGTACTAAACTCCTCAGCAGAGGGTACCAGTGCTGTCGAGGCCAATCTGGAGCTATTAGAATCATGGAGGGCTTGTCTTGTCTGACCTTCAAGAGTACCTTGGGGAGGAGAGGCAGAGGCGGAAAGGCATAGACGTGAAGATTGCTCCAACTGAATGATAGAGCATCCACTTTCCAAGCTGTTGGATGAAACATTTTTGTGCAAAACTTTGGCAACTGGAAATTTAGTGGAGAAGCGAACAGATCTATGTCTGGAGTTCCCCATACCACTGTCAATTTTCGAAATACATGAGGATCCAATTTCCACTCGTGGGGATCCACTATCTGTCTGCTCAAAACATCTGCTAAGGAGTTCTGTGCTCCTGGTAGAAACCTTGCCTGAAGATTGAGGTGTAAACTGAGAGCAGTCTCCCACAAAATCATTGCTTGCCTGCAAAGAGGGTGAATGGGTTCCCCCTTGCTTGTTGATGTACCACATGACAGTTGTGTTGTCTGTTTGAATCAACACTTGTCCTGGGTGAAGTAAATCCTTGAAAGCCATCAATGCAAATTGGACTGCTAACATCTCCTTCAAGTTGATATGTAAATGTTGAAGTCTGGCAGGCCACGTGTCTTGCACCCATTTTCCATTGAGGTGTGCTCCCAAGCCTTGTCCGAGGCATCTGTCGTTAAAATCTGACTCGCCTCTGGTCGGGTCACAGAGAGTCCCTTGTTTAGGTGACATTCCTGAGCCCACCACAAAAATTCCTTTTGAATGCAAGGTATTATTTGAATGACAGTGTCCAGATCTTGGCAGTGTTGTGTCCATACATTTTTGAGATACCATTGTAGCTTCCTCATATGCAGTTTGGCATTGGGAAGCACCAGAATACAAGATGCCATGAACCCCAAGGCTTGAAGGACTGTCCTTGCAGTCAGCCTGGACCGTAGAGACAATTGATGGAAGTAAAGAGTAAGGTTCTTTTGCTTGTCCGGGGTCAAAAAGCCATCTGGGAAGCTGTATTCAGTCTCACACCCAGAAAGCACATTTCCTGAGAGGGTACTAGACTGGACTTTGTTTCGTTCACAGAATACCCTAGGCACCTTAACACTGCCATCACATACTGTAGATGATGAAGAAGTTCGTACTTGTCTTGAGCAAGAATCAGGCAATCGTCCAAATAAGGATAAATTTGTATTCCTCTTAACCGTAAGAAGGCTATCACTGGAGCCAGAACCTTTGTGAACACCCTGGGCAGTAGATAAGCCAAAGGGCAATGCAGAGAACTGATAATGTAAAGTCCCAGCCCGAAAACGCAGGTACCTCCTGCAACTGGGCCTGATAGCAACATGAAGATAAGCCTCTTTGAGATCCAGAGTTACCATCCAGTGATCTTTGCCCAACAGAGGTAGAAGTTGTTGCAACGTCAACATTTTGAATTTTGGAATGTCTAGGTATGTGTTGAGGATAGATAAATCCAAAATCGGTCTCCAAGTGTTTCCTTTCTTTGGTACTAGAAACAGGCGAGAATAAAATCCTAGGCCCACTTCTGACAGAGGGACCTGCTGTATAGCCCCCATTTGAAGCAGTAAAGAAATCTGCTTGTGAGCCTCTACCCTTTGCTGAGGAGGAACGTCTGGCATACCTTTGAAAGGAGGCAACGTATGGAAATAAAACTTGTAGCCTCGGTCTATAATGTCCAACACCCATTTGTCCTGGGTGACTAAAAGCCAGTTTTGCTTGAAGAGTGCCAACTTTCCTCCCAAAGGAGCTGCCAGACAGGAAGAATCTTGGCAGCTGAAAATGTAGGTCATTGGGCCTGTTTACGAAAGGACTGGCCCCTGCCCTCACCTGTAGATTGTACAGGTGAACTCCACGTTCTAGGCCTGAAAGTACTCTGAGCTCTGCCCCTACCACGTCTAGATCTACCCCTAGACTGTGAATCAGAAGGATAAGCCCATCCCTTAGTAGGCCAATTCCTGCTAAACTTAGGAGGCTGTACCCGCAAAAAATCTTTAACAGTCTGCATAGACTTAGCCTTGTCCTCCATTTTCTTCAAGACAGATTCCACAGGAGAACCAAACAAAACTTCAGACTGTAAAGGAGCATCCAAAATTCTAGTTTTAACATGCTCTGACAAATTCTGATCCTTAAGCCAGGCGTGCCTGCGAATAACTGAACCAGTGGCAGCCACCCTGGAAGAAGCCTGTAAAGCATCGAAACCACACTGCAAAGAATGCTTACCCACCTGTTCAGAGGCATGTACCAAATCCTGTAATTCTTTACACTCTATGCCCTCTGCCCAAAGCATCCACTTTAGATTTTAGTTGAGCAAGGAGAAAATTCTGATACTTCAACATATGAAACTGGCAATTCAAAGCCCTCATTGCTAAAGTGGAAGAGGTATACACTTTTTTACCCCATCTATCCAAAGCTCTAGCATCTTTATCAATAGGAACTGGATTCTTAACAACAGAAGCCCTGACACCCTTAGGTCCCTGGCTAATAGTTTCTGGGTCAGCTCTTGGACTCTTATACAGATATTTATGAGCCTCAGGTACTCTGTAATACCTGTCTGGTTTAACTGGCGCAGGAGGCAGAGAGTCTGGATTAAGGGAAGCCTCGGAGAAAATGTCTTGAACAACATCCAAAACAGGAGGTATAGCCAAGGGCCTATGTTGTGGTAAAAACAAAAATTCCCTAAGCCTCTTTCGGGAATCTGAGAAATCCTGACCTTCCCATTTAAAATGTTCCATCATAGAATGCAGGGTTTCTGAAAAAGAAAAATCCTCCGGAGGAGAAGCAGAAGGAGTGGAATCCTCTGTGTCTGAATCAGAATAAGGAGGAAAATCCTGAATGTCTTCAGCCGAAGACTCTGAGTAATCTGAAGCCTGCTCCAAACTTTCCACCTCTGGCTCCACCCTAGGCCTCTTATCAGGAGGGGGCATAGAACCTCTGATTAAAGAAATTAAATCTTCTGCCATTTTAAGCATGTGTTTTTTAGGCACAGAACCTGCAGAACTAGGACTGACACCCGTGGAAGGCAAACCAGGCCTGCCTTTGGAAGGAGCCTTAGAAACAGAAGGAGAAGGCCTAACCACCTTAGGCAAGGAAGGGAGAACAGCAACCTGAGAGGCCCCCTCAGCCTGACCTGACTCCTGAGAGGCCACATCCTGCAAAATTAAAGCCTCCCCCTGAGACTCAACTGAAACCTCGGCTGGATCCACAGATTCCACCGTAGTTTCTAAAGAACCGGCGTCCGGAACGGACGACTCATCCTGCCTGGACTTTAAAGATTTGTCTTTGCGCTTCTTCGCGGTAACGGGCATCGGAGGATCCGACGGCATATTATAATTACACCGCTTACCGAAGACAAGCCTAGCGCAATCTAACTTTTAGTTATGTACTCACCATAACTTCAGATGTTTGGGATCCATCTCGCCTACATTCTGAATGATGGGTTCGGAGCCGATCCCTCGGCTCCGACTCGGCACGCTTATGCCAAAGAGCGAAGTCTCTTATTGGCTGAGCTTACTATATCCCAGGATGCACCACTACCAGTCCCCAGATCTAGTTTGTCCGCATACATGCACACACGCATACCCTGCTTATATAACATCGTCAGATGAAACAAGATAAAAACAGTTGAACTCAAAACCGTTCAATCTCTTCTGATCTGCAAGGCAGGGGGAAGGAGGGTGGGTATCAGGAATGTAGGCGAGATGGATCCCAAACATCTGAAGTTATGGTGAGTACATAACTAAAAGATGTTATGTGATCCTATCTCGCCTACATTCTGAATGATGGGACAGCGTCCTAGCACCTGAATCCTGGGTGGCTCACTGGAAAACACTCCTGAGTACCGTGGAACCAAATGATGCTCGTCCTTTAGATGCCACATCCAATTTGTAGTGGGAAATGAAAGTGTGCGGGTTGGACCAAGTAGCCGCAGCACAAATTTCCGAAATAGCGAAGCTTGGAATGAAAGGCTATAGAAGTAGCCATAGCTCTGGTAGAATGAGCTTTGATAGATGATGTAAGATGTTTATTCAAGAAGAATAGGCCTGAGTTATGCAATCTCTGATCCATTTTGAGATTGTAGCTTTTGTGATGGTTTGGCCCAATTTATTATCTGAGAAGGACACAAACAACTGGTCTGACTTACGGTTGCTGAGTCCTGTCTAAATAGAAGCGTAATTGCCTGTGAACATCCAATTTATGGAGAGTGTATTCTGCTTCATTAGAGAATTTTGGAAAGAAAACTGGTAGTTCTAGAGATTGTTGAAGACAGAAACTAGAGCAGACCTTTGGGACAAAGGATGGATTAGGCCTAAGCGATACTCTATCCTTGTGGAAAATCAAGCACGGTGGTTTAATAGACAGGGCTTGAAGCTCTGAGACTCTTCTTGCAGAAGTAATAGCCACTAAGAATGCCGCTTTCCAAGACAGATATTTTAATTCATGTAGCAGCCGGTTCAAAGGGGAGATGTTAATGCAAGTACCAAATCAAGATCCCACGGAGGTGCAGGATGAAAAACTGGTGGTCTTAACAGACTCGCACCTTTAATGAACGCTTTGCATAGTCTGTTGCTCATCAAAGGAGGATCCGTGGATTCATGGAATTTAGAGATAGCAGCTAGTTGAACTTTAATAGTTGAGACAGAAGATCCCTGATTAAACAGGGATGTTAAGAATTTCAAAACCTCTGGGACAGGAGCAGTGATAGGGTCTAAGCCCTTGAGTTGAGCCCAGATAGCAAACCTCTTCCACTTACTGAGGTACAATTTGTTAGTGGTGGGTTTGTGGGCAAGATAAAATGTGAACTACTTCCGGGTCTAGCGTGTGACTTCTAACTAAGGTTGGAAGTGGAGGAGCCAAGCTGTCAATTTCAGAGATTGAAGGGACTGATGCCAATGTCCCGACTGATGGATTAGCAATCCGATCAGGTCTAAGGTCCACGGATCGTCCACTGCATGCTTTTTCAGGTAAGGAAACCATATCTGACGAGGCCAGTATGGGGCAATCAGAATCATTGAAGACCCTAGTTGAGAAGCTTTTGAATAACTTTGGGAAGGAGTGGAATTGGAGGAAAGGCATAAAGTAGCCCTGTTGGCCAAGGTTGTGCTAGAGCATCCATGGCTGGTACTTCCTGATGTGGAATCAAGGAGAAGAACCTTCGGCACTTGGTGTTTTGTGGAGTTGCAAATAGGTCACAGCACGGCGTCCCCCATCTCTTGAAAACCTGGGCTGCTACTGTGCGGTTTAGAGACCATTCGTGAGGAGAGAGAATTGTCCTGCTTAATTTGTCCGCCAATACATTTGACTTTCCCGGGATGTGGGTCGCTACCAAGAAGCGGTTGGTAGCTACAGCCCATTCCCACACTCTCATGGCCTCTCTGCAAAGGGGATACGATCTGGTCCCTCCTTGTTTGTTCAGATACCAGACCACCGACATGTTGTCTGTGTGGATGGCGATGATGCCCTGAGGAAGAAACTTGTGTAAGGCCTGTAGGGATAGAAGTACAGCCCTCATCTCCAACACGTTGATGTGGAGAGGAGCTTCTTCCGGAAGCCAAGAGCCCTGAACTAGCCTGCCCAGACAATGCCCCCCCCCCACCCTATCTGGGAGGCATCTGTCGTCAGGGTAACCACCGGAGGGGGGAGAACAAAGGGTTTTCCCTGATCCAAGTTGGATGTCTGAAGCCACCAGCGAAGGTCCCTTTTGCATATGTCCGTAATCATGATGTGATGATTGAGGGGAAGATCCTGAAAGGACCATTGAGTTGACAAGAGCCACTGAAGAATCCTCATGTGTAATCTTGCTAGAGGAACTAAAAGAACCGTGGCAGACATTGAGCCTAAGACCTGTAGGACCATCCTGGCTGGGGCTTTGGATCTCGAGATCAGAGCTTGAACTTGGCCCTGTAAAGTTCGGATCCTTTCGGCAGGAAGAAAGACGCCAGATCAATCTTGAGTCTATCTCTGCTCCTATAAACTTTATGCTGAGAGGGCAGCAAGACAGACTTTGACCAATTGAATGTAATCCCTAGGGAAACACCAAGGAGATGGTGGCTTTGAGGTTGTCCATTAGTAGATGCCTGGTGGTGGCAGTCAGGAGCCAGTCGTCGAGATAGGGAAACACTTGGAATCCAAGACTTCTCAGGTGAGCCGTCACTACTGCCAAACACTTGGTGAACACCCTGGGGCTGTGGTGAGACCAAAGGGCAGAGCACAAAATTGGTAATGACTGACTCCCAGGCTGAAGCGCAGATACCTTCTGGACGCCTGATGTATCGGAATGTGATAATAGGCGTCCTTGAGGTCTATGGAGCACATCCAAACATCCTTCTCCAACAACGGGAGAATGGATTGTAACGTGACCATTCGAATCTGGATTTCGTGACGGATTGGTTCAGTCTGCTGAGATCCAATATTGGTCTCAGGTCCCCTGTCTTTTTTGGCACTAAAAAGAACCTGGAGTAATTTCCTGATCCGATCTGGTCTGTGGGGACCGGTTGGATGACTCCTTTTCTAGCAGCTTTAAAGCTTCTGGCTGCTATTTCCCTTTGACTGGGTGGTGGGTCCGGGATTCTCTTGGACGGAGGGGTGAGTCTTTGAATGGGATGGTGTAACCTCCGGCAATGATCCAAGCACCCATCTGTCCCGAGTGATTGACTCCCAGGCTTTTAGGTGCTTGGCAAGCGACACCCGACTGGCTCGAGCAGCACAGCCGGGCAATCCCTCATGTCGTGGGAGGCTGAAGAGCCACGAAAGGACTCGCGGTCTCCAGAATTGCGGGGCCCTCTGCCGCCTCTGGGACGGCGTCTCCCTGAAAAATTTCCCGCCCTCTGCCTCTGGACGGGAATCTTCCTGCTGTTGGGAGAAAAACTTGCGAGATTTTCGAACCACATTTTCCCTCCTTTGGCCTTGGGTAAGGCCGAAGGGAGTGGAATAACGGCCCCTACGGCAGATAACGTTTTCCCTCTTGCTCACAGCAGGTAAGGGTGTCTTTCACCTTGGGTCCAAACAATGAGGACCCATCAAAGGGAGCGTCGGCGAAGGAAGACTTGAAGGCCTCCACAAACTGACACAAGCGGAGCCAGGCTTGTCTACGTAGAGCCACGCCTGTGCCTGCCGCTCTACCCGCCCTTGCCGCATAGGAAATGAGCCTCATGGACGAGTTAGAAATTGACGTAAGGATAGCCAACTGAGAGCTAACCGACTGGGCTAGCTGCTCAGGTAGGTTACCCGAGAGGGAATCTGACAACTCCTTGACCAGATCCCTCTGAAGCCTGGTAAAATGTGCCAAGTAATTCAGACACCTTAAGGTAAAGGCCGCTGAAGTCAGGGTGCGCTTCCCGTACCTATCCATACTCCTAGACTCCTTATTAGGAGGATGGATAGACGTTGAAGCCTCTGCCACGTCCTGTTGTGTAGCAGATGCCACCACCATGGCATCTACAGCCACGCCTTTAGTAAGGAACTCCTTCTCGGGGGGAGCAGATAAAAATTTATTTGGACGAAGGGACTGGTTCCACGGTATCTGGATGTTCCCGCCTTCGACAAACTAAATCCAGAAGCTCGTCGGGCGGAGACACCCAGGAGGCGGAGGGCTGAGCCCCAAAGGCCTTGAGGAGCACTGATTCGTCAGCAGAGGGGGGTTTGGATATCCAGCCGCCTCGTTGTTTGAGGATCTCTAAGATGTCTGCAAATGAGACATCATCCGAGGACGACTTCGGGGACCCCTCCGCATCATCCATATCAGTGTCCGGTAATAGACTGGGGAGTCCACGTGCTTCCTCTTGCACGATCTCTTCCTTGGGGTTCCTCTGAAGACAACTCCGAAGAACCCTCAGGAGGAGGGAACCCCACTGGGGTAACCTCAGGCCTCGGGCTCCACTGGTTACGGACAGGGGAACTGCCAAAGACCCAGTCTCCACGCCCAGGAAGGTGCTGGTAAAACCGGAGAGATGGCAAGAGGACTTGGCCAAGGCACTCCTCATGGCCCTGAAAGCCGGACCCCAGAATCCTGGGAGTGTCCGGTCTCGAGCCATGATAGTCGACGGAAGTCCCGCAGCAAGCACCGAGAGGAGGCTTGGAACCGAAAGCATAGGTCCCAAACATCACCCTCGGGTCCAGCTGAAGAAGTCCGCGTACCAAACTCGGACCCGAGGCCGGGTTGGAGTAAGGGTCGGAGCCGACCCTGAGATCTCCACCGGCTCCAACAGCACCTGCTCCGGCGGAGCCAAGCAGTCGGAGGAGGAATGGCAATGGGTGGGCCATGGTCATCGGCTCAAGCCAACTGGGTCGGAACCAAACAAATTTTGGAAGACTGGGGACTGGAACAGTCTTTGGAGTACCCTGTCTATATCAGAATCCGACATCCTCAAGACCGAGAGGAAACAGAACGGGTTCGAGAAGGCCTCTCCATCGGCCCCAAGGGACTAGGGGACCGGCTCCGAGGCGACTCGATGAGAATCGGCGCCGAGGAATACTCACACCAGATTCCATCGGTGCGAGGTAGACTTCGCGCCGAGGAGGAAGTGTCTGAGCGGCGACCCTTGTCGGCTCCGAGCAGTGGAGCCGGCGAAGGTGACCCGCCTCGATGCCGCAGCCATCGGCTCCGAAGCCAGAGGGGTCGATACTGGTGGCATCGAGGCAGACCGTTCGACCTCGGCTCCCAAGTCTTTGTCGCCGTAGTAGACGCCTGCCTAGGTCTCTTGGCAGTCGGATCCGACGGACTGGTCGGAACCGAAGCCCTTTGCTTTTTGGCAGCAGCCGGAGAGGATGCCAAGGCTTCTTCAAAAGAGGGTTTAATTAACCCTTAAGAATCAATTTATTTTTCCTCTCCTGGAGGACCCTTGAGGAAAAAGCGTGACATACGCTGCATGACTCCTGCAAGTGCTTTGCCCCTAGACAATATACACAGAGCAAATGATCGTCAGTAATAGACATCTTAAAACCACATTTAACATTTTTAAAGCCGAAGGCCTAGGGGTTTGAGACATGATGTTAAACAATTCTTTGACAGGAATTCAAACAACTATAGATTTGCTTGTGATAAATCTAAGCTTATAGTAAAGTTTAACACAAACACTAGCTGTAAATGACAGGGAACTCTCAACTACTGTAGACTAGAGACCCTGAAAGGTTTTCAAAGGTTGACCGTCTGGGAAGGCCCTGGATGTAAGGGGCGAAAACAAACTCAACCCAATCACACACAACAATCTTCACAATCCAAACGTACACAAAGAAGCGATAGCCGTTAAAACAGCTTTTGTGACCAAAAAACAGCAAAAAACTGACAGAAAAGTAGTTAATAAAAGCTACTCAGCCCAGCCAGCTCGAGACCACGTCTTCGCAGGGAAGCGGCAAACGAGATCTGGGGGACTGGTAGTGGTGCATCCTGGGATATAGTAAGCTCAGCCAATAAGAGACTTCGCTCTTTGGCATAAGCGCTCCGAACCCATCATTCAGAATGTAGGCGAGATAGGATCACATAACATCCTACGTTTAATGGTGCGCTTATTAAACCTAGCACAAAAGCGACACCCGACTACGTCGTGTTCAGGCCCCAAACAAGGAATACAAAGAGAGTGGTAATCCCTATGCGGTATCCGTTTCCCACAAGAAATACAATTATTCACTTTTTCTGACATCCGGAATTAAGTGAGGCAAGAAAAAACAAAAATATTCCCCAACGGGGTACTTAGCCCAACTTAGTTTCGGTCTGAAACTCAGAATACAAAAATTTAAGAACGCCGAACGGCACTTGCAAACGCTGCTTCTGCATCGGACCATGCGGCAAAAAAGACTGAGGATATGACGTCGGTCATGCGCTTTAATACCCTGACGCTCTGATGTCAGATCTGAGCGCCCATGACCGACGTCAGCCTAATACTTTGGTATTCGGGCCAACAGAGGACAGCGGATTACCCATATGTAAGGACTGCAGCAATGTGAGATGAAGAACATCGAGAGCGGAAGAATTTAGCGACATACAGCCTGACGATTAATAGTTCGGGAGATGAACAAGGCACAAAATCGACAGCGAGGAACGTCGTGGTCTGGGCCTAAACAGGTGACGCAGTGAGAATGAAAATCTGAGATATTTGTTTTCCACAAGCAAGACAATGGTTACCTTTTTCTGACATCGGTTAGAGCAAGAAAAAAGGATCCCCAACGGGGTACTTAGATTTAGAAGACTTCAGGTTTGAAACTCTAAAAACGAAAATTTCAGGCAGCGGCCAACTGGCACTTGCGAACTGCTTCTGCTTTGGGCTCCTTTGAGGCAAGAAAAGCTGATGGGATGGCATCGGCTGCATGTTTTATACCCCTGACGACCTGTTGTCATGGAAGAGGTGACAGCATCCGAAGCAGAAATCCCAAGACTCTGGTACTTGGGCCGACTGAGGGCTACCTGCAGGCAGATAACCCCAAGTGTGAGGAGTGCAACAGTGAAACACAAAGAACATCTGTCATGGTACCATTTCTGTCTAGCAAATACAGTCACACCCTCCAACATTAAGGTATACTACATCTTCAGCCAAGTGAGAGATGTTTCAGTTGAAATTCATAAAGCATTTTTTTTTTAAAAGATACCTTTGACAAGGACTCTGATGAGGTTTCTGTTGTAGGAAATTAAAGCGCTAAGTCCGTTTTTTTTTTGCCTGTTTGAAATCAGTCTGTTTTGTGCCCGTTTAAATTAAACTACTGCTATTTTATTCGAGTTTCGTTACTAAGGAGACCTTATTTGGGCTTGGAATACAACTGAAGTATTTGTGGCGTTACCGGTTTTCCTTTCTTCAGTCGTTCCATTGGATTATGAATACAGATGTGACTTGACAGGAAGAAGTGATAATAGGTTAGGAAATGTCATTCTGAATTTGTACTACATCAGACAGATTAGGAAAGACCTACAAGCATTTTCTTTGGTACCAAGAATATATTCTTATATAAAAACCCTTCCCCATTAGGGAAAGAGAAATTAGTTCCATCACTCCTTGTGACAGCATAAGAAACCAGTAAGGGAGTCCAATCGGGAGGATGAGAAATGCCCCCCCCCCCCCAGAAATTTTGGAACAGGACAGCTAAAATCTTGACATTCCCTGATCGGCTTACTCCTCTCAGTGCACTTTTTGATCACCTCTGCAGCACAGGGGGCAAAAACAATCTTTATCCGAAGGAAAATTTAAAATCTCATTAATCTGCAAATTTCTGAGAATACTGCCATGCAAATCTCTTCAAAATAGTACCAGTGTCCATAGCCTTAGTAATATCAGTCAAACATATTGCAAATCACAAGTAGTGATCCATGCCATAAACGGAGCTAAAACTAAAGCAAATTTTTCCTCAAACAAAGAAACTGAAAATTAAACATTCCTCATACTTTCACAATTGAAACGCAGGAGCTTGACAACTCAATATTCTGAAGTTGCAGAAGCATACACTTCATTCCACTCCTAATCTGTCCGAAGAGGATGGGAGAAAGTGTTTCAGCAGTGGGATCAACTAAAGCTACAGCTTCTAGGTTAGGTTTGAGACTAGCGTACAAAATGACTAATGCCAAGCAGCCTAAAGACTGGCACAAAACACATTTAAAGGCTCAAAGTCTCCAAATACTCCATCCACACTGTTGCAGTTAGTGTTTTGAGGTTTTAACAAGCCTGCAGCGTGCAGACTCATCTTGGTCCCCAGCCCCCTTCAACTCCCAGCTCCTATAATTACTCTCACTAGCACCTTCACTCCTGCACCTAATTCCAATCAAGTACACGGAAGGTAAAGACTAATCCCCCCTCCATCTGTCAAGGACTAAGCTATCCCCTCTTACAAGTGTCACTCTCCCACTGATAAACAGAGAAAAACTACTGATAAATCTTATCGTTCTTCCACCATTCTCAGCTCTACCCCTACCTAAACCTCCCTCTATATACCAGTCTCCTAACAACATTTTTTTTACTTGCTTTTTTTCTCTACCTCTACCCCCTTTCTCACTCTTCTAAACCCTTTGCTGTCTCTCCCTGACCCTTACCCTCTCTGTGAGGGTCATCCAAAGTTGCGCAGCATTCAGACATCCTCAGGTGCCATTTTTAAATATCCACTAGCCTCTAATCCGGTCATAGCCCCCTGGCCCTCTGAGAAACAGTATGCTCACCACGCAAGTTACTGCAATGCAATGCTTTAAAAAAAAAGTGTTCTGAATTTTACTTGTTTAACTGTACCCTGTATTACATCTGTCGATTTTTCAGGCAGAGTTATTTATCAAGTGCTCACCCCGTTTAACATTGTTATGGCATTAGAACAGGTTACCCATTTCCAATCTGAACTCCTTAACTCTCAAATAAAAAAGAATACCAACTGGCACAGCCTCTAATTTTTTGGAGAGGCACAGAAAGTACCCACTTCTTGATGCATATAGCATTATCTTAACAGGCACTATATACCAGACTAATCGCCTTTGCACGTTGCCTGCATTATTTCCTAGTTCTTCACTGATGATACGGACTTGTTGGCACAACTGTTGTACTTTACTAGACTAGGATCTTAAGTGTCTTACTGAATGTTTTCATTGTGCATTGCCTGAATTACTTAATTTCTGCTAACGAAATGGTACTGTAGCCAAAAAAGAAGTTATGTACTCACCATAACGTTCCATGTGAGTTGTTTATCTCGCCTTTATTCTCACTGATGGGTTTGGAGCCGTTCCTCGGCTCCAACATGGCCTACAGCAAAGCTCAAGGTTTGCCAGTAGCTCGAGACCAAGCCCCTTATCCCATGATGCACTGCTGGAATTACCTTCGATCTTGTTTGCTGCGTGTATATATACCCCTGTAAGGGGAGCACTCCCCAAGAAGGAAGAAGTAGTATTGAACAACCAGAATGATACTAGCCTCTAGGTCAATTGTCAGCCAGGAGGGGGATGGAGGGAGGGACGTGAGAATAAAGGCGAAATAAACAACTCACATGGAACTTTATGACCAGTACATAACTTCTTTATGTGAAGTTGTTAAATCTCGCTGTTTATTCTCATTGATTGGTAGCGTCCCTAGCACCCACAATCCTAGGTGGCTCATGGGAGTACATTTTTCAGGACCGTGGAAGCAAAAGAAGACCTGTCCCTGGAAGCCTTATCTACTTTGTAATGAGTGATAAAGGTAGGAGGCTTAGACCAAGTGGCTGCAGCACAAATGTTGTCAAGGGGCAATTTAGCTTGAAAAGCAGAACACGTAGAAACAGCTCTGGTTGAATAAGCCTTTGCTTTGTGTGGCTAAGGTATGTTAGCATTTGCATGAACAAATGAGATGCAATCCGATGATTTTGAAAGGATGGACTTAGCCACTGTGGTCTACCTTTTCTGGCCTCCGTAAAGGATACGAAGAGTTGATCTGATTTTCTAATGTCCTTAGTTCTATCAAGATAAAATCTGAGCTGTCTATGTCAAATGTGTACAGCGTGTATTCCAATTTGCTGAAATGGTTGGGGAAAAAAGACTGGCAACTCAATGACCCGATTGATATTGGACTCTGAACAGACTTTAGGCAAAAAGGAAGGGTTTGTTCTGAGAAATACTCTTATCAGCATGGAAAATTATGTAAAGAGGTCTGCTAGATAATGCTTGAAGTTCTGACACTCTACGGGCAGAAGTAATGGCCACTAGAAAAATAGTTTTCCAGGACAAAAATATGAAATCACAAGATGATGCTGGTTCGAAGGGGGGAAGAATTATTTGAGACTGCATAAAATTCAAATTCCAGGGAGAATAAGGGATTTTGACAGGAGGTCTCATGTGAAAAACACCTTTAAGAAAAAACATAGATAACTTATGGCCATAACATTTAACCCATCGAATCCAAGGTGGAAATTTGATATGGCGGCTAACTGAACCAGAACTGTGACAGCTGCTGCTCCTTCCTTAAAAATCATTGTCAAAAACTCTAAAATGGATGACAGAGAAGCTCAGAAAGGGTCAATTTTTTGTATACTGGCCCAAACTGAGAACCTTTTCCACTTACTGCGACAGTTTTCTGGTGGATGGCTTATGAGAAGACAATAGAATTTGTCTTGTGTCATCTGAGAGTGAATGAAGCCTGGCTATTTGGGGAAGTGGATCAGCCAAGCAGTCAGCTTTAGAGACTGCAATGAAGGATGGAGGTCCCCTGACGGGTATGTCAGGAAGTCTGGAACTGGGTCCAGGATCCATGGATCCTCCAGCAGATGACGGTGAAGGAAAGGGAACCAAATATGTCGAGGCCAATGGGGGGCTATAAGGATAACAGTCCTTCCCAGTGATTTTGCTTTCTGTAAAAACCTGGGTATCAGTGGAATAGGTGGGAATGCATATAGGAGACCCGGAGGCCAATCGTGTACGAGTGCATTTCTCTGGGGATGTCCCGGAGGTGGTATCAGGGCAAAGTAGCTTCTGCATTTGGTATTGATGTGATTGGCAGAGAGGTCACAGCAAGGTTGGCCCCATTTGCAGAAAATCAAGTCTGCAACGTGTTGGTTGAGAGACCACTCATGAGGCAACAGGATCACCCTGCTCAGCTTGTCCGCTATCACGTTGATTTCCCCGGGATGTGCGTTGCTAGCAGAAAACGCTGGGATGACACAGCCCATTGCCATACCCTGAGGGTTCTCGACAAAGGGGTAAGACTTGGTTCCGCCTGTTTGTTCAAGTACCAGACCACCAACATGTCTGTCTGAATTGCAATAGTCCCTAGAGGAAGAGAAAGTCCCAGAAGTACTGCAACGCCAGAAGTACTACTCTCAACTCCAGAACATTGATATGCAGATGTGACTCTTGATCTGTCCAAGTGCCTTGGGCAGTCTTTCCCTGAAAATACCCCCCCACCCTATCAGGGAAGCGTCTGTGGTCACAGTGGCTACTGGGGGAGAGCACAAAGGGTCTTCCTATTGTGACATGAAGAGACGTCAACCACCACCGAAGGTCTCTCTTGCAAGAATTTGAGATGAAAATCATATGGTTCATTGGTAACTTCTGGTAAGACCATTGAGCGAATAGGAGCCATTGAAGAATTTGCATATGTATCCTTGCGAGTAGAATGGCTAGAATTGCTGCCGCCATCAAATCTAGTACCTTCAAGACCTCTGCGGCTGTAGCTCTGTTCTTTGACACCAATGAGTTGACATGTTGTCGAAGTGAGACCTTTTCGACTGGAAGACGTAGAGTGGTGGTTGAGGTATCCAACTCTACTCCTATAAAGACGGTATGCTGTGATGGTGACAAGGCAGACTTTTCAAAGTTGACTGTTAATACCCAAGTGGTGGCAGACTGTCAGAGTAGATTGTGTTGCATGAATCAACTGATGATGGTGGTAGCGGTGAGGAGCCAATCGTCTAGATATGGAAACACCTGGAATCCTAGACGCCTCAGGTGAGCCATGACCACTTCCATGCATTTGAACACTCTGGGGACTGTAGTGAGACCAAAGGGCAGGGCTTGAAACTGGTAGTGATTGGCTCCCAGCCGGAAACGCACATGATCTCTGGAGTGTCTGTCCATCTTTATGTGGTAGTACGCGTCCTTGATATCAATGGAGCACATCCAATCGCCTTTCCCTAAAAAGGGAAGAATGGCCTGAAGCGTGACCATTCGTAACTTCTCTTTTTACACATTGGTTGAGTCTGCTGAGGTCCAAGATAGTTCTCCAGTCCCCCGTTTTCTTTAGAACCAAAAAGAATTTTGAGTAAGTTCCGAATCCAACTTGGTCTGCTGGGACTGGCTGGATGACTCTTTCTAGCAACTTAGGGAACAAGCAACCATAGAGTTCCACGAGACTGGGTGGAACATCCGGGATTCTGTTTACAGGAGTGGGAGGGGAAGAGAACGGTATGAAATACCCTCTGGAAATGATGCTTTGTACCCAGGTATTGGACATTATATTTAGCCAGGCTTCTGGGTACAAAGATAAGCGACCCCAGACTGCCTCCAGAGCCGGACAGCCGGGTCTCCTTTCAGGAGCGCTGGTAGGGCTGACCAGAGAACTGGCCTCTGCCACCCTGCTGTTGCGAACCCCCTCTGCCACGCAGGCGGAGTCTTCCATTATAACCCCCTCCTCTGCCTCTAGAAAGGGTTTCTCTCCATGTGTGTCCTGAAAGGCTCCCTGTGCTTTTCGGAACCACCTTTTTCAGCCCTTAGGACCCTTGGGATAGGGCCGAGTAGGGGTAGAAAACCGGGCTCCAATGGCAGATAGAGTCTTGCCTTCTTGCTCACACCTGGTTAGTGTTTCCTTTACCTTGGGCCCAAACAGGGAAAAGCCATCAAATGGGGTATTGATAAAGGAAGACTTGAAAGGCTCTGCAAAGGAACAGAGATGCATCCAGGCTTGCCTATGCAGAGCATTGCCTGAACTAGCAGCTCTTCTCGAACCATCAGCTGCATAAGATACGAGACGCATGGACGAGTTCACAATCGAGTTTAGGGTAGCGAGCTGTGTGTTAACTTTGTCGGCAACCCCTGCAGCTACCGTACCCTAGACAGTATCTCCTAGCTCTTTCAGGAGATCTCTTTGTAGTCTTGTAAAATGGATTAAATATTTCAGTGATCGAAGGGAAAAGGTCGCTGAACTAAACATGCGTTTCCCATATCTATCCATGATCCTAGAATCTCTGTTAGGAGGACGGATAGATGAGGACGTCTCAGAAGTTTCATTTTTGGTGGCTGCAGCCACCACCATGGCATCAACAGGCACTCCCCTTAGTCAAAAAGGCTTTGTCCACTGGGGCAGAGATGAACTTATTTGGCTTCCGAGGGACAGGTTCCAGATCCACCGGAGACTAACATGCCTTACGAGAAATCAGCTCCATGAGCTCATCGTAAGGCGGAGACACCCAAGAAGTGTAAGGTTGAGACCCGAAAGCCTTCAAGAGCACTGACTCATCTTCAGTAGGGCTTTTGGACTGCCAACCGCCCCACTGATTAAGGATCTCTAATATCTCAGCAAAGGAGATATCCTCAGAGGGGGGATCGAGGGGACCCTTCAGACTCATCCAAGTCAGTGTCAGATGTCAAAGACTCCTGTGGGGAGTCCAAGAGCCTCCTCTTGCACAGTCTCTTCCTGGGTACTTCCTCAATGGGGGGATCTGGGGAGGTCTCAGAAGAGCAGGGGGCACCCTGAGGGTCTACTTGAGGCTCGGAGTCTCTATGCTTGGGTGGACCGGTAGAAGCAGGAGCGGACACAGGCACTTGAGGGGAGGAGGAAGCCAGACCTGATGCTGATGATGTCCTTGGAGACAGGACTCTCCTCATGGCATCGAATGCACCATGGCTCCAACGAAAAGGGATAGACTGATCCGAAGGGACAGTCTGATCCTCCCGCACCAAGGCCATGGGCTCCGAGCCCGAGGTAGGAGCAGAGCTCACCCAAGGCGAAGCCCCGAGAGGAACAGTCGGCACTAACAAATCGGTACGACTATCCTCCCCGGACCAGACAGGAGCGTGTTGGCTCCTAGAGTCCCCGTTCGGCACAGAGGACGTTCAAGTAGATGGAACAGATAACACCGGTGCAGGTCTCTACTCCACAGGCTCAACAACTATCAGGTCGGGCTCCTTCGGCTCCAAAAATCCAGTACGGCTCAGGGGAGGAGTAGTCAAATCCAGGTTAATGGTCTTAAGACTCTGACGAAGGCGTCAGAGCAGACAACAATTTAGCAAGGCCTGGTGCCCGTAGAAGATTCTGCACTAGCTGGTCCATATCCATATCTGAAAGGCTGACAGAAGACTTTGAGGAGTGCACCGAAGATGCTGATTGGAGCACAGGAGATGAGGGAATCTCATATAACTATCCTATGAAGAAGTCAAGAAAAAACAAGTTTTTAAACTTGCAAAAAGATGAATCTATCGATTAATAATGGTCCGAGCTATCTGGAACACCGAGATTTGTGCCATGGCAAACTAGATCTGAGACAATTCCAGCAGTGCATCATGGGATAAGGGGCTTGGTCTTGAGCTACTGGCAAAAGTACAGTTTTGTACCTACCATAAATGTAGATGTCTGATAGGCATGCATCTGCAGTCCTTACA
The DNA here is from genome assembly GCF_019279795.1 of Protopterus annectens. Lineage (NCBI taxonomy): Eukaryota > Metazoa > Chordata > Ceratodontiformes > Protopteridae > Protopterus > Protopterus annectens. The sequence continues at coordinate 368,259,924 of NC_056735.1, forward strand.
AATGGGTTGTCCTGTCGTCAGGCAGCCCTTCGGCCGGATTCCAAAGTCTGGGTCTGGCCTCGGCTGATGTCGCACTTCACCCGACGTCATAGCTGCAGTTATTCGGGTATAAAGGTATCAGCCGACGCCATCTTCCTCAGTGTTTCTTGCCCCAGATGCCAGGTGCCCTCTAGGAAGGCTAAATTTGGATATTTGCAAAAGTTTCCAAATAAGAGAGAGAAAATAAAAATAAACATGTATATACATATATACAAACAAATACACCATAATAGATTCCCCCAGCTAGCTAGAAGATGGGTAAATACCCTAGGAGTACCTCAGAGGGGAAGGAGGGAGGGTAATCCTGACTGCAGATGCATGCCTATCGGACATCTACATTTATGGTAGGTACAAAACTGTACTATGTCCTTCAAGGATGCATCTGCAGTCCTTACAAATGGGTAGAATACCATAGCCAAACTGGGGGAGGAGGAGTAATAAGATTATGGTGTAGTTAAGATCCCTTGCAAAACAGCAGTGGCAAAACCTGCTCGGGATCTGGAGTATAAGGGTAAATTATAATGCTTGGCAAATGTATGCACGGAGCTCCAAGTAGCAGCCTCTAAAATGTCTTTGGTAGCCACTCCTCGTAAAAAAGCTGTGGTAGTGGCAGTAGCCCTTGTAGAGTGAGGTCTGATATTTTCTGGAGATTTCTTCCCATGGTAAGAGTAACAAAATCTAATGCAATTTCCTATCCACTTAGAGATTGTCTGTTTTGAAATTGCTTTTCCTTCCATTCCTGTTGCATATGCTACCAGTAGCTGGTCAGTTTTTCTATTGCTCTTGGTCCTGTCCAAGTAGTAACGTAATTGTCCATGTACATCCAAGGTATGTAACAGTCTTTCTCCCCTGTTCTGTGGGTTGGGGAAGAATGTAGGCAGGTGGATAGCTTGGTTTAAAGATACCCTGGAGACCACCTTTGGCATAAAAGTAGGATTAGTTCTCATGGACACTATCTTGGTGGAAGATCAGGAAGGGCTGTACTGCCATTAATGCCTGTAGTTCAGAAACCCTTCTTGCTGAAGTGATTGCAAGCAGGAAAGCAGTTTTCCATGATAAGTACTGTAATTCTGCTGTTGCTGCTGGCTCGAAAGGAGGTAGTGTCAACTTTTCTAGCACAACGTTCAAGTCCCATGCTGGCAATGGTGGCTTCCTGGGTGGTTTAACATTTTTAATTCCTCTCAAACTGCCTGAGCAGAGGATATGAGAAGACTGGAGGATCCAAGTTGTATTCTGCTGAAATAGCTGATGCATGAATCTTAATGGAAGAATAGGACAGGCCATTGTGGAAGAGCTCTGCCAAGTATTCCAGGATGTTAGCTATGTTTACTAGTGACACATTTTCTCCTTTTGCAGTACTCTAAATGAGATATCTTTTCCATTTTGATGAATATTTTTTTCTTGTTGAGGGTCTGCGAGCCTCCAAGATAATGTCTTTAACCCTTTGAGATAAATCTGGGTTATTTGGTCTTATGCAATGTACCAGGCAGCCAGCTGCAGTGTTTTCAGGTTTGGATGCAGGGTTTTGAAGTTGTTCTGTGTTAACAGTAAGGGAACTAGGGGCAGAGGCCATATATGTTCCCGAGACATACTCCTCAGTAATGGGTACCAATGTTGCCTTGGCCAGTCTGGAGCTATCAGGATGATCCTTGGACTGTCTTCTTTGATCTTCAATAGCACCTTGTGCATCAAAGGAAGAGGTGGGAATGCATATGCTGTCAGGTTTTTCCAACTGAAAGATAGGGAGTCCACTTTCCAAGCAAGTGGGTGGTAAGTCCTCGTGCAGATTTTTTTCAGTTGGTGATTATGTGGGGATGCAAATAAGTCTATTTCTGGTAGTCCCCATTTCCTTGTAATGGTTTTGAAGATGTCCGGATGTAGCATCCATTCGTGGGCATCCGTGGTAATTCTGCTTAGGATGTCTGCTAGTATATTTTCTTTTCCTGGCACAAAAATTGCTTGTAACTGAATGTTGAAGCTCAGGGCCACATTCCAGAGGTCCATTGCCATCCTGCATAGAGGGTATGAATGTGTGCCTCCCTGTTTGTTGATGTACCACATAACTGTGGTGTTGTCCGTCCTTATCAACAGTTGACCCTGTCGAAGAAATGGTCTGAATGTCTGAATTGCCAGTTTTACTGCCAGCATTTCCTTTTGATTTATGTGTAGGTGCAGCTGGTCTTGAGTCCATAAGCCTTGTGTGCACTTGTCCAGCATGTGCGCCCCCCAACCGAGGTCTGAGGCGTCCGTTGTGATGGTCTGGCTTGGTTGAGTGCTGTGGAAGGGCAGCCCTTTGTTTGATTGACAGGCCTGAGCCCACCATTGGAATTCTTGCTTCAGGCATGGAATTATTGGAATTTGGGTTTCTAGGCTGTGCTTGTGCTGAGACCATAAATTCCTTAGGTACCACTGTAACTTTCTCATATGTAGTCTGGCATGTGGAATCAATATTATGCAGGATGCCATGTAACCCAGGGCTTGCAGGACTTTTCTTGCTGTTAGCTGGTTCTGCTTTGTTAATGCCATGAAGTAGAGGTAGTTGCTCCTGTTTTTCTACTGTCAGGAATGCCATTTGTTTTGATGTGTCCAGCTCTGCACCCAAGAAGGTTATCCTTTGGGATGGTATCAGCCTTGACTTTTTTATATTGACTGTGTATCCCAGGGCTTGCAGTAAATGAATGACCCTTTTCAAGTCTTTTGTTAATTTGTTTTCGTTGTCCGCTTGTAACAGGCAGTCGTCCAGGTAAGGGTAGATTTGAATTCCCTGAATCCTGCAATGAGCAATTACTGATGCCAGGCATTTCGTGAATACTCTGGGCGCAGTAGATAAGCCAAAGGGCAATGCTGAGAATTGATAATGCTCTGATCCTGCAAGAAATCTGAGGTATCTTCTGCAATTTGGTCGTATGGAGACGTGCAGGTATGCCTCCTTGAGATCTAGAGTTACCAGCCAAGACTCCTTGCCCAGCATGGGAAGAAGTTGCTGTAGGGTCAGCATTTTGAATTTTGGAACAATGAGGTATGTGTTTAAAGCGGACAGGTTGAGAATAGGTCTCCATTGGTTTTCTTTTCTTGGTACCAGGAAGAGTCTGGAGTAAAATCCTTGCCCTTGTTCCATAGATGGTACCCTTTCTACAGCTCTCATCCTTAGTAAGCGAGTTATTTGTTTTAGAGCTTCTGTCTTTTGATTTGGAGGTAGGTTTGGCATTCCTCTCTTCCTTGGTAGAGTATGGAAGTGAAACCTGTAACCTTGGTCTATTGTCTGTAAAATCCACTTGTCTCCTGTGATGTAATGCCAGTTTACTGAAAATAGGGTTAGCTTCCCTCCTAAGGGTGCTTCTAGTTGTTCCCTGGTAGGCGGTGCCAGAGCCAAGTCACTGTGATTGTCCTGTGGAAGTGGTGGTGGCTGGATCTGTGGCTGTACCTCGCTGGTTGTTAGCCTGCCACTGACGTCCTCTGTAGGCACCTCTGGATTGACCCCTGCCTCTTGAGCGCCTATTCCTGCCTCTCTGAGCTCTGGAGGTGTCTGGAAAGGACCAATTCTTGGAAGGCCAGTTCCTGCTAAACCTTGGAGGCTGGACCTGCAAGAAATCCTTGACTGTCTGGACAGATTTTGCTTTCTCTTCCACCTTCTTCAGCACCTGTTGTGCAGGGGAGCCAAACAAATTGAGCTTATCCATGGGAGCATCTAGGATCTTTGATTTAACATGGTCTGGTAAGGACTGCTCTTTTAACCATGCATGTCTTCTGATCACTGTACCAGTCATGGCTGATCTAAAGGAAGCCTCCAGTGCATCATAGCCGCATTTTAAGGAATGATTACTGACCTGCTGAATGTTATGTACCACTTCCTGAACAGATTTTTTGTCTAATGGTTCATCCGAGGACAGTTTTTTAGTTAACTGGTCTAACAAATTCCTGATACTGAATCATGTGGAATTGACAGTTCAAGGCCCTAGCTGAAAGAGTAGCAGAAGTGTAAACGTTTTTACCCCATCTCTCTAATGCCCTAGATTCCCTTTCAGAGGGGAGGGGGTTTTTGGCAGAGGTAGCTGCTACAGCCTTGGGTCCCTGGGAGATAGTTTCGGGATCTGCAAAAGGAGCCTTATACAAATGATTATGTGTGTCCGGAACCCTGTAGTACCTATCGGGCTTAGCAGGGGCCGGAGGAAGAGAATCAAGAGCAGTACAAGCATCATTAAATGCATCATCCACAACAGTAAGTACTGGGGGAATGGCTAAAGGCCTATGCTGTGGCAAATGCAAAAAGGTTCTAAGCCTTTTCCTACAGTCTGAAAAATCCTGGTCCTGCCATTGAAATTGTTCCCTCATAGCATGCAAGGTTTCCCCAAAAGAAAATTCCTCAGGCGGGGAGGCAGAAGGAAAGGACTCTTCTGCATCAGAGTCTTCATAAGGAGAAAAAGGGCCCTCTGGAGGGTTTGAATAATCTGATTCATCAGAGGAGTCATCTGAAGAAACTGGCTCAGGGGGCTCTACTCTAGGCCTCTTCTCTGGAGGTGGGTGAGAGGCCCTGTCCGGGTGTGGTTGGGATCCCCGGATCAAAGAAATGAGATCCTCTGCTAGACTAAACATTTGTGAACTAGAGCTAGGCCTGTGAGAGGGAGTCTTAGCAGGCATAGTTTTGGAAGATTTTGCTGCTTTAGCCCTGGCAAAGGCCTTAATCGACATGGATGCAGGTGGCCTAGCAGCTCCACGTGCAGCGGTAGAAATATCCAAAGGAATAGTATCAGATAAATCCTGTGAACCTGCAAGAGCGGGTGGGATTTCAGTAGCAGATTCAGCCATGCTGGATGAGGCCTCGGTAGAAGGTAAGCTTTCGGCCGAAGGAAGAACCGTGGACTCGGTTTCAGCCGAAACAGAGACACTCGCGGTTGGCTTAACTGCGGTTTCGGCCGAAACCGCGGACCGCGAGTGTCGGTCCTTTTCCTTGCGCTTTTTTGATATTTGCGTAGTCGGAGTATCCGACGGCATAATGTAAGCAAAAGCGGAGCCGAAAAACTCCTCAGCAAATTCCGACCGACGTCTAAGCGTCCGTCAGTTGAAAGCACAGGCTAGGCAAGCTGCTACGTCGTGGTCTGGGCCTAAACAAGGTAAGCAGTAAGAGTGGAAATCTTTATGAGGTATTTGTTTCCCACAAGTTAAACAGTTATTCACTTTTTCTGACATCGGCTGAGGCAAGAAAGAGTCCCCAACGGGGTACTTAGCTTTTTAGAAGCCTTCGGTAGTAGTAATCTCTGGTTCTGACCGACCGGCACTTGCGAACAGCTTCTGCTTCGGGCGCCACGCGGCAAGAAAGACTGGGGAAGATGGCGTCGGCTGATACCTTTATACCCGAATAACTGCAGCTATGATGTCGGGTGAAGTGCGACATCAGCCGAGGCCAGACCCAGACTTTGGAATCCGTCCGACCGAAGGGCTGCCTGACGACAGGACAACCCATTTGTAAGGACTGCAGATGCATCCTTGAAGGACATCATTGAGCTTTGCTATAGGCCATGTCGAAGCCAGGGATCGGCTCCAAACCCATCAGTGAGAATAAACAGTGGGATTTAACAACTTCACATAAATTGTTATACTCTGATAGACCAGAAAGTTAAAAGATACTTCTTGGATATTTTAGCTTGTGCTTAGACAATTTTACTGCCTTTTAAAAAACTTAACATGGAAAGTATGAACTCACTATCTGTGGAAAATCTGCACAGTGATTATCTGGTGATCCATTTCTTTTTCATACTGTAACCTTGGTTGGTAACAATTTGACAGTCAACACAAGAAAGGCAGCAGGACAAGTGCCATAATCCCTTGTTCTTTCCTTCAATACTGGTGACCTTCCTGTTCTAGCACCAACTTAAAAGTCACCTTTTTATGTATTTTTCAAGTCAACCTAGCTAATCTTCTGCACTAATCTCTTACTAGCTTCTTCAGCTTTCAAACTCCTTTCCCACTCTACCCCCCCCGCCACTCTAGCCCTCTCCTTTCCGCTCCCCCCGTCACTCTAGCCCTCTCCTTTCTGCTCTGCCCCACCGTCACTCTAGCCCTCTCCTTTCCGCTCTGCCCAGTCACTCTAGCCCTCTCCTTTCCGCTCTCCTCAGTCACTCTAGCCCTCTCCTTTCCGCTCTCCCCAATCACTCTAGCCTTCTCCTTTCCGCTCTTACCCCCATCACTCTAGCCTTCTCCTTTCCACTCCCCCCCCCCCAGTCACTCTCCTTTCTGCTTTCCCTCCTGTCACACTAGCCCTCACACTGGATTTCTACCTATTTTTTTCTTTCCCATTAGCTTTCAATCTGTTCTCCCTACCTTCCGCTGCTCTCTCCAGTACTTCCAGCTGTCTATCCGGAGTTCTACACAGCAATTCCCTCCCTGGTAGCAACCACCTTTCTCTGTTTATATCTCGTACTGCCACCCCGCTGCAGATTTCACAATCCCCACCCCCGCCACCAGAAAACACCTGGCTGAATAACTGCCTTATAGACAAGAAAGTTTGTTTTTCAAAGGTTTCAACAAAGTTGTGGTGTGCACACATCTCGGTTGGCAACCCCACACTTCAACTCTCAGCTACTACAATTACTTTCTTCTCCCCAACTCCACCACCTACTTCTCCCAAACTCCACCACCTACTACAATTACTTCCTTCTCCCCAACTCCACCACCTAAATTTAAATCAAGTGCACAGAAGGTAAAGACTAAACCCCCCTTTCTCTTCTCCATCTTTGTCAAGGACTATCCTAATAACTTAACATCTACCACTAACTCCCCTAAGCTATCCCCTCTTACAACTGTCACTCTCACCCTGATAACTTAAGATGTCTGGACAGTTTTTCTCTACTGATCTGCGCTCGCAGCTCAGCCTGCTCCCCTACCCTGTCCACTCTCACCAGCTTCTCTTACACCTTACTGCCTCACTCGACCCAATTACACTTACTAATCTTCACCAAAACGCATCCACCTAACCCTTCTCCTGTGCTCACACACAATTCTCTAAATATACACTTGCATCTCCTTATCCCTAAAGTTTCTAACTCTCATCTACACACCTCTTCTCATAACCTACCTCCCCTCATATCACAACTCCCTTCACCTCCTATCTACCTCCATTTACACCACCAAACACACATACACACCACTCTTTCATACCACTAACTCACTCCTACACAGGATTAAAACAGCCCCCCCCACCCATCTCTTACCACCCAAGTTCCAAGCATAAACACCTTCCAGCACCTCCCACCCCTTACTCTATCCCTACAATACTTTACTCCTCTCAAGAGGTACCAACCCTGGACACCTCTACAATCCCCCCAATACTAACTTAACCTCTCAACCAGCAGCACACCACCCTAACTCACCTGCAAAGCATCTAACCTTATGCTCACTCAACATGCACAGCATTATTGTTAACTGTAAAAACCATAAAAACCCCAACAATAGCTGCTATATAAAATATGCCCTGGTGACAATGTTCCTATACTAGAACAAGCCCCCTTCCTGGCTCATCCTCAACATCCCCAATGAAACCACTCTCCTAGGAGATGCCAAAATCATCATTTGGTTATCCCAAACCACTAACTCACCCATATGTTGCTTAAAGTTAGACAGCTTCATACAACTAATCTCAACCCCCGCACACTAACAAGCCTACCAACTCCAGTTCTATCAGACAGGATACTAGTCTCCAATCCTGACCTATATGATCAACCTGAAATTCTACTGGATTCCATCACTGGCAACTCACCAATTTGTGTCCAAAAATTCCATCCTCATCAAAGGTCACACATTCAAAGACTGTCGAAGCCTAACCTCCATCCTGACACTTGAGAACATGCTCTCCACTATTAACCGGTCCTTCCCCATCATACCTCTCTATAGATAATGCAGTCCCAACAATTCAATTCCATATTTCTAAATATACTCAACTCCCTTGCCTCCATCCGAACATTAAAAGTACAGTTTTGTACCTACCATAAATGTAGATGTCCGATAGATGTGCAACTGCAGTCCTGACATATGGGTTGTCCTGCCTCAGGCAGCCCTTCGGTCGGCCAGATTCCAAAGTCTGGGTCTGGCGTCAGCCGATGTCGCTCACTCCCCGGCGTCAGCACGGCTGGAGTATAAAGGCATCAGCCGACGCCATCTTCTTCAGTGTTTCTTGCCCCAGATGCCAGGTGCCCTCCAAGGAAGGCTAAATTTTGTGAATGGAAAACAACAAATCCAGACATGCAAAAACAGTAATAAACAGATACACCATGACAGATATCCCCAGCTAATAGGAACTAAGGGGGAAATGGACCCAAGGGAAAACACAGAGGGGTAGGAGGGAGGGTAAGCCTGACTGCAGTTGCATATCTATCGGACATCTACATTTATGGTAGATACAAAACTGTACTATGTCCTTCAAGAATGCAACTGCAGTCCTGACATATGGGTTAAATACCATAGCCAAGCTGGGGGTGGTAGGACTAAGCAAGAGATGGTGTAGCTAGAAGGACCTGCAGGACTGCCGAAGCAAAGCCTGCTCGGGATCTGGAGTATAATGGCAGGTTGTAGTGTTTGGTAAATGTATGCACGGAGCTCCATGTGGCAGCCTCTAGTATATCTTTTGTAGCCACTCCTCTGAGAAAAGCTGTGGATGTGGCCTAATATTAGCTGGCACACTTTTTCCATGGAAAGAGTAACAAAATCTGATGCAGTGTCCAATCCATTTTGAAATAGTTTGTTTAGTAACTGCTTTTCCTTGTGCTCCAGCAGCATAGGCTACAAACAGTTGGTCAGACTTCCTGGTGATCTTTGTTCTGTCCAAGTAGTAGCGTAGTTGCCTGTGAATGTCCAAAGTATGCAACAGTTTTTCCCCTTTATTTTGAGGGTTAGGAAAGAAGGTTGGCGGGTGAATTGCTTGATTTAGAGACACTCTGGATATCACCTTAGGCATGAATGAAGGATTGGTCCTAAGAGAAACTCTGTCCTGATGAAAAATGAGAAAAGGAGGAAATGCCATGAGAGCCTGTATCTCAGAGACTCTTCTTGCTGAGGTGACTGCCAACAGGAAAGCCGTTTTCCAAGAGAGAAATTGCATTTCTGAAGATGCTGCTGGTTCGAAAGGAGGAAGAGTTAATTTCTCTAAGACGTAATTGAGGTCCCATGCAGGGATTGGTGGTTTCCTTGGAGGTTTGATATTCTTTATCCCTCTTAGAAACTGTCTTAGCAAGGGATGCGAGAACACAGGTGGATCACAGTTGTAACGTGCTGAGATAGCTGAAGCATGGATTTTGATGGAAGAGTATGAGAGGCCACTATGAAACATTTCTGCCAAGTATTCTAAAATCTGAGGTATGTTCATCAGTGATGCATCCTGGCCCTTGTTGACATTCCAAATGCTGAATCTCTTCCATTTGGCCAAGTAGGTTTTTCTGGTGGAAGGTCTGCGTGCCTCCAGCAAGATTTCCTGAACCTTTTTGGAGAGGGAGTCATGGGCCACAGTCATGGAACCCTCCAAGCTGTCAGCTTCAAGGTTTGCAGGTTCTGATGAACAGTCCTGTAATTGTGTTGAGTCAGAGACCATTGAGGCAAGGGCCACGGTTTAGTGTGCGTTATGCTCAGTAGCAGGGGATACCAGTGTTGCCTTGGCCAGTCTGGAGCTATCAAGATCCCTCTTGGTTGTTCTGCCTTGATTTTCAGTAACACCTTGGTGATTAAAGGTAGAGGAGGGAATGCATAAATTGTTAGGGCATTCCAGCTGAAGGAAAGCGCATCCGTTCTCCAGGCTAGAGGATGGTGTATCCTTGTGCAAAACCTTTCCAAGTGATGATTGAGATGAGATGCAAAGAGGTCTATATCCGGTTTCCCCCATGCAGTTGTTATTTGTGAGAAAATGCGTGGGTGTAGCATCCATTTGTGTGGATCCAAGAAATCTCTGCTTAACCTGTCTGCCAGAACATTGTCCTTGCCCGGAACAAACTGGGATTGCAGGCAGATGTTCAGTTTCAGGGACTTTTCCCAAAGAGTCATTGTTAATCTGCAGAGGGGGTAGGAATGAGTGCCCCCTTGTTTGTTTATGTACCACATGACAGTGGTGTTGTCTGTCCGTATTAGCAGATGACCTTGCTGAAGAGATTTTCCGAAGGCTTCTATTGCATGTATCACTGCCAACATCTCTTTTTGATTTATGTGTTGATGCATTTCCATGGGAGTCCATTGTCCTTGAATGCATCTGCCATCCATGTGCGCCCCCCATCCATGATCCGAGGCGTCTGTTGTGATAGTTTGACTTGTTGGAGCTTTGCTGAAAGGCATGCCTTCGTTTAAGTGGCTTGCTTGAGCCCACCACAAAAATTCCCTTTGCAGGCATGGTATGAGTGGTATTATGTCTTCTAGGTTGCGGCTGTGCTGAGACCACAAGCTTTTTAGGTATCATTGTAGCTTTTTCATGTGTAGTCTTGCCAGAGGAATTAGCAGAATGCAAGACGCCATGAACTCCAGGGCCTGCAGGGTCTTCCTTGCGGACACGTGGGTTAGTTTTGCTAGGCTTTTGAAGTAATCTGTCAAATGCTCTTGTTTCTCTTCTGTGAAAAAAAAAAAACATTTGTAGCTGTGTGTCCAGTTTTGCTCCTAGAAAGGTAATCTCTTGGGATGGCAGTAGTCTTGATTTTTGCATGCTGACTGTGTATCCCAAAGCCTGCAGCAATTGAATGACATAATCCAAGTGTTTTATCAAGGTTTGTTTGCTGTCTGCTTGTATAAAGCAGTCGTCCAGGTAAGGGTATATTTGAATCCCCTGGAGTCTGCAGTGTGCCACTACTGATGCCAGGCATTTCGTGAATACTCTGGGCGCAGTAGATAAGCCAAACGGCAATGCTGAGAATTGATAGCGCTCTGTTCCTGCAAGAAATCTGAGGTATCTTCTGCAACTGTGTCTGACAGGGACATGCAGGTATGCCTCCTTGAGGTCCAGAGTAACCAGCCAAGAACCCTTGCCCAGCATGGGAAGAAGTTGCTGTAAAGTCAGCATCTTGAATTTTGGCACAATGAGAAAAGTGTTTAGAATGGACAAGTCCAGTACAGGCCTCCATTGTTTTTCTTTTCTTGGAACAAGGAACAGTCTTGAGTAAAATCCCTGGCCTTGTTACTGAGGAGGAACCTTCTATATTGCTTTTATTTTAACAGCTTTCAGATTTCTATGAGCGCCTCTGCCCTTTGATTTGGTGGCAGGTTTGGCATGCCTTGTCCTGTAGGTAAGGTATGGAAGTGGAACCTGTAACCTCTGTCTATTATGTCCAGAATCCAATTGTCCTTCGTTATAATATGCCAGTTTTTTGAGAATAAAGATAATTTTCCGCCTAGAGGTGCTTCTCTTTGAACCATGGTAGGCGGGGTGAAAGGTAAGTCATTGAGATTGTCCCTGTGGTGCAGGTGAACTACCTGTGCCACTTCTCTGATTTTGTGGTTGCCATTGGCGACCCCGGTAGGAACCTCGGTATTGCCCTCTACCTCGTGCACGCCTGCTCTTTCCCCTTTGAGACTTGCCAGTCTGGAAAGGACCAATTTTTTGAAGGCCAATTTCTGCTGAATCTGGAGAAAACGCTTTACCGTCTGTACTGATTTTGCTTTCTCCTCAATAGACTTCAACACATCCTGAGCATTAGCACCAAAAAGCTTTTGTTTATCCAGAGGTGCGTCCAGGAGCTTTACTTTAACATGATCCGGCAGTGGCTGTTCTTTTAACCAAGCATGTCTACGGATAACAGCCCCTGTCATAGCTGCCCTACATGAAGCCTCCAATGCATCATAACCACACTGTAGAAAATGATTGCTAACCTGCTGTGTATTATGAACCAAATCCTGCAATGCCTTTCTATCTATAGGCTCAGGAGCGGCTACCTTTTTCTGCAAATCATCCAGCAAAAAATCCTGGTACTGAAACATATGAAAAAGGCAGTTAAGTGACCTCATGGCAAGGGTGGAAGAGGTATAAACTTTTTTACCCCATCTCTCCAGGGACCTTGCTTCCCTGTCAGCAGGCAGAGGATTTTTGGCTGAGGAGGCAGCCACTCCTTTGGGGCCCTGTGAAATAGTTTCTAAATCCACAGAATGGGCCTTAAAGAGATGCTTGTGAGTGTCAGGGACCCTGTAATACCTGTCTGGCTTGACAGGGGCAGGAGGGAGAGAATCAGGGGAAGCACTGGAGTCCGAGAATACATCATCCAGGACATCCAAAACTGGAGGTATAGCTAAAGGTCTGTGCTGGGGTAATTTAAGGAAGGTACGTAGCCTTTTCCTGGAATCTGAAAATTCCTGACCCTGCCACTTAAAATGTTCCCTCATGGAGTGGAGGACTTCACCAAAAGAAAAATCCTCTGGAGGAGAGGCAGAGGGAATAGATTCCTCAGCATCAGAGTCCTCATAGGCCTGGAAGGATTCTTCTTGGGTATCTGAATGCTCTGAATCCCCAGAGGCTTCATCTGAAGAGAGGTTGTCTGCCTGCTCAGTTCTGGGCCTTTTGTCAGCAGGTGGCTGAGAACCTCTGACTGGGTGAGACCCCCTGATAAGAGAGATTAGATCTGCAGCAAGAGACATGATCTGTCTATCAGAAGGGGCCTGAGAAGGTTTAGGATGGGCCTTGGCCTGGCTAGAGGCCTTAGCACGTGCAAAGCCCTTGATGGACAGATACAGGTGGCCTGGCTGCCCCACGTGCAGGGGTAACCTTGTCCACATGGATGGTGTCGGGTAGTTCCAGAACTTCGGTTTCTGGAGGAAAATCAATCACCGGTACCGGTATAGCCTCCGAGACCGAAGACCGAGTTAACGCGGTGCCGTCGGCCTGGAGCGGTTGGGTTACCACTTCCATAGGGACCGAAGCACACGCGGAAGGTTTAGGCGTTGCATCAGTGGAAGACGCAGGCCGAGAATGTCGGTCCCGGTCCTTTCGTTTTTTGGTAGCTTGCGCTGTTGGTTGTTCCGACGGCATGATGTAAGCGTAGGATTCTCCGAAAAATTCTTTGGCAAACTCTGCCCGGCGCCTTAGAGTGCGCTTATTGAAGCAAGCACAGGCAGCAGAGGCCGAGACGTCGTGGTCTGGGCCCAGGCAAGGGATGCAGTAAGAATGGAAGTCCTTATGAGGTATTTGTTTACCACAAGACAAACAATTAACTTTTTCAATTTGTTCTGACATCTACAGTTTCTTTCTGTACTAATCTACTTTTAACATCAATGTCATTATACAACCATGATACCTGCCAGTATCTACATGCAAGTAGTGGCCATCCTTTACATGTTATTGAGGCTCTACCTTTTGGTGAAATGCTACGCATTTCCAAGTTATGTAATAGATCTGATGTATTTCATGAAGAAATGTGCCTTTTGGTGCAATCTTTCTCCACTAGAGGCTATAATTCAAATATTTTGGATAACAGCTTCAGAAGATTGTGTACAGGTGTTAAACCTAGACATATGAAATCTATTTTACCAAGGGAGTGCAATATACAGCATGACAATTCAGGTTCTATTAAAGAAAATATTTATTTTGTTACTACTTATGGTAGTTTTACAAAACAGTTCCTTGATATTGTCAGCCAATATTGGTGTTATTTCTGTTCACTCAGAAGTGTTCAACAATGGCTTGATGTAAATATGAAGTTTTCTTACCGCAAAGGTAAGAGTATAAAAGATTTTCTTGTAAGATCTAAGATTAAGAGGCCTATATCACAATTATATATGGAACCTGTTAAAATTGGAACCTTTCCTTGTGGGAAGTGCAAGGCTTGTAAATATATTGTATCCAACTTTAATTTTATTAATAATGTTAAATTTGATAGTTGGGGTACATTTAATTGTAATTCTGAGGGTGTCATTTATGCTCTTAAATGCCCATGTAATAAATTCTACATTGGGGAAACAAAGAGGCCTTTTAAATTAAGGTTGTTAGAGCATTTAAGAGACATTAAAAATGCTAGAGAAGATAGCCCAGTTGCAGCACATTTTTTAGATGCACATAATAAGTGTAATGAGGGCTTAAAAGCTACAATTTTAGAACAAGTTTGTGTTTCTATGTATAATGACATTGATGTTAAAAGTAGATTAGTACAGAAAGAAACTGTATATATTTTAAAATTTCAAACCATGGCTCCTTTTGGGCTGAATGAAGAGCTTAACTGGAGAACATTAGTTGTTTGAATTATTGTACTAATTGATTAATTATATAATTATCTTATTTGTGAAGTATATAAACTGTTGCTGTTTGTAAGTGATTTATTCTCCTTGAAGGCTTCTAGCCGAGACGTCAGAGAGAAAGATTTTGTGCTTTTAATAAATCCTGGTGGAACTTGTTCCTGTTGTTTGTTACTACAAAAACTAGACCTCTAACTCTCATCACAGTTATTCTCTCAAGGTTTTAAACTGTCTTGAGTTCCCCCATCAACTTCAGTCCTCTCAGCTACTTAACATTCATACCATCCTTTACAAGACCTCCTCCTACCCAGACATCTCGCTCATTTCTACACACCAGCTAGAAACCTCAGAAGCTCTGACCAACACTTACACATACAAACTTGTAGCACTTTGCAAAAGTATGTACAGACAGCCAAGAAGTAACCATTTCCAAAAAGCCACAGATGAAACCAAGCCCTGGTATAGAGGGCCCTATCCCTACCAGGAATACATTTGTTATGGGGAGTGTAACAAAAGTTAGCCTTAGTTTTGACACAGGTTGTCCCTTTTTACCTTAAAAAAATGATCCAAAGATCTGAGATCTAGTTCTACAAAGATGGAACAAGACTAGTCTGTGGACACCCTAGATATGAAGTAGCAGTTCTCCCTCATTTTTAGATTCAATTAAGAAAATTGTGAAACTGATAGTTTGGCTTAAACTTGGATACCAATTTAGGCATGAAAGAAGAATTTGTCATATCTCTATGGAAAATGAGTCAGGGCTGCCTCATCAATAAGGACTGGCAACTCAGATACCCTTCTTGGGAAGATCAAAGCACTTAGTAAAACTGTTTTCCATGTTAAGAACCTCAAGTAATCCAGATTAACTGGTTCAAATGAAGCAAGTATTAGCTTCTCCAACAAAAAAATAAAATCCAAAACAGAGGCCACTGGTTTACTTAGCAGCCTCAAGCAAAATCCCCTTCAAGAATATTTTGGTAAAAGACTGCCTTGAAAGAGGATCTATGGGCAGACATGGCTAAACAGCTGATAAATGAACCTTGACAGAAGGTTTAGAAAGGCCGCTGGACAGTAACTCAAATACTGTAAAACCAGATAACTAGCCCTGAACGGCTGCTGGTTATGCTGACAGCAACTAGAGAATTTTCTATTTGTTATGATTTTTCTAATAGCAGGCTTTCTTACCATTAGTATTGCCACAAGTTGTCCGTAACCAAGTTCTTAAAGAATCAAGACCTTTATTCAAGCAATCAACTATTAAAAAAAAAAAAAAAAAAAAAAAAAAAGAACTTGACAGAGTGCATCAAGCACCCCTGTTTTTGCACCTGTAAATCCAGTCTGTGAAGGGAATTGTGGTAATTGCCCCTGGCCATTTCAGAAAGGGAGAACCACAGTTGCTTAGGCTAGAAAGGATACCAAAATGATCTTGGGGGATTCCTTCGGATTGTGTTGAAGTACTCAAAGGATGGCAAACGTACAAGAATATTCCTGTACAAAGAAAGGGCATCCTTCTTCCAGGGAGTCCTGGAACAAACTTCTGACAAGTTGAGTGATCAAAGAGGACACAGCCACAAATGGATCAAATGCTGGAAAACCTCCCAATCTAGTTTCCATTCATGATGATCTGCCATGGTATTGCGCAGCTTGTTTGCCAAGCAATTATGCTCGGATAGAATATAGTATGCCTGTAGTGATACTGTAATGTGAAGCTGTAGCTGAAACTAAACATGGCTAGTCTTCAAAGGGAGTACAACCTGGTTCCCCCTTGCTTGCTATTGCACTTGAAGACAGTGGCATTGCCTGCAACCACTTTGAAAAAGTTCAGGGGAGAAAAGATGGTTCAGAAAGTTGAGTGACTTGATCAGGGCAAGCATCTCCTAGTTATGTACGTGCTCACACCTGCCCTTGGTGGCTCACACCGCTACACTATTATCCTTCATAAAACTGCTCCCCAAGCAAACTCTGAAGGGTCTGTAGTGACTGAGCTCCATGGAGTATTAGGCAGAAGGGAAGACCTGTTTTAAAGGATATACATCTCCACAAAAAAGTCTGACACACCCCGGCACTGGGATTTGAAAAGAAAGGGCAATGATACTGGGACCAAAGAAATTTCATATTCCACTGTACCTCATGGGCAGTCTTGCCAAGGGTATCCTGAGAATCAAAGCCAGGAAACCCAAAATCCTGAAATATTCCCTTGCAGTGACCAAAAGTCTGAAGGGAAATATTAAAAACAGATTTAAATAAGGATCTATTTTTTCCTGTGGAAGAAAAGCTCTTAACTGAGGTGTCTAGTTGACATCCCAGGAGTATAATCTTGTGTGTGCGAGTCAAGACAGACTTAACTGTTCTCTTGGAATCGCAACTTGTGCAAGAGATTACCCAAGGAGGATGCCCGACACTTTGAAAAAGGACTCCACAAAGACAAGCGAGTTAGCTAAACATGGAAAAATGTGGATACCTTTTAGCCCGCAACTGTGTGTGCACACTTGGTGCATTGAATAGTCCAAAGATTAAGGCAGAACTGAAAGTTTTGTATGTCTGGCTCACATTAACAAATATCTGAAGTCTATATGAATAGGGAAGTGATAGGATCTCAAGTCTAGTGTTACAAGAAAACTTGAAAAAGAAAAAAATAGAGGCAACAGATAAAGTGACATTTTTAATTATGGTACTATCACAAACAGGTCTAGGAAAGCTATAGAACTAGTTATCCAATTATTTTCAATGACACCAGGAACAAAAATTCTGGTCTGGAGGAAGAGGAAAATCTCCCTGGAAAAACAGACAATTTCATCCAACTGCCACTTGTAACCTTGGATGATATTCAGCACCCATCTGTCTCAGAAGCAATCTGCTACTAAACAGAAAAATAGAAATTCAGATTTTCTGGAAGAAAAAAGGGACCAGGGTGGAAGTGGGTCACAAGGTCTCTTGACTAAAGACATACTGGACTGTCCCTGGTTTGGGGGAGATTCGAGACTTTTCTGGAACTCCCTTGCCATTCCTTCTGAAATGACTGTTTAGCCAAATTCTGTTAAGACTATTCTGTTTTATGCTAAAAAATGGAAGAAAATCCTTAGGACAACTTGGAAAAGGAGAGCTGAAATATCTTTATTCCCACGGATCAGCTTTGCCCCTTTCATCACAGCAGAGGGGCCAAACACTAAACTTCTACCCAATGGAGAATTTAAAATCTTATTTTTTGCATCTGGAAGGCTCTGAGAATGCAGCTTCCTTAAAACAGTACCTGTGGCCATAGCCCTGGAAGTTTTATCAGCCTTTTATACAAACTGCAAACAATGAATAGTGACCTATGCAAAATAAACCAAATTATTTAAAAGTAGATTTTTCCTCACAAGTAACTGCAGATAAGTTGTGAAAGTATGAGAACTACTTTGTCAGAACTTCAACATATGAAGTTAACAATTCAAAATTCTAAAAACCAGCTGCACTTTCACCCATACCTCTCAATTTTCCTATCCACATCAGAAAGACTAGGAATGAATTAAGGCCTTAGCAGTTTTGGGATCAACTAAGGCTATAGTCCCTAGGTCAGGGTTTGGGACCAGTGCATACAAAAAAAAAAAAAAAAAAAAGAGAAATTTTATATATCAACTGCCTTTTTAGGGGCAGCTGGTTGGCTAACAAAACAGCAGGCAGTAACATCCACATACCCTCTAAAGCTGACAGAACAAGAGGAATGGGTGTACATTATGGAAAATCATTCTGTAACTAACTCCGTTTTCTGAAGGACTTTTAAAACTCCGGGCTCTTGCTGAAAACACTACCCATTCTAGCAATAGTCTCAGAAAAAAAAACACAGGGAGAATCAGAATGTGAGCTCTCCTTTGAGTCTAAAACAGAAATCTGAGGAAAGAACTTTAATCTGTCACTGCACCTTCCTTTTCAAATTCAGAATTCTGAATCTGTTCAAAGAAATTCCTCTGACCAGTGACTATAAGAACCAACAGTCTAAAACCATAAGCCAGCCCCAGTAAACTACTCCTATCTAAAAATTTTGAGGTGAAGCAGATATGCTTGGTTTTCAGTTTCTTTTTAACAGAGAAAATTGGGTCAGCCTTGTTAATGGCAGCAGCTGCTTATCCAGGGATGGGCATGGCATTCCAACACAACAGGGAAACCTTCCAAGAGTGACTCACTTGCCCACTGAGAGGACTCCATCCACAGAGGACTTGGCTATTTCCCAATCCATACTGGCTATAAGTGCTACAGCCGAGGAATGCAGGTAAAAGTAGAGTGGTCTGAGGTACAACAAATGGTCAGAGGAGAGTCACCCACCTGAAGCTGAGGCAAATCACTAGCCTGCTATAGTGGCAAAGGCTGTTTGATTAAATTTTTAATTTTTGTGGCTGGAAGAACCAACTAGTCTGTTCCAGTCAAACAGAAAATGGTGCCTCTTTCCCAGGAAAAGCTAGCAGCAAATGCCAGTAAAGCCAATACTCCAGAGAGGTTTAAAAAACACACCATGCCAGCTCTTCCAAAGAAAAATGGTATCCCCACAGAAAATGTTCAGTTAGTTGACAATACCTGAAAATGAAAGCTTTTTCCCCAAAGGGAACTTCCCTCCAGAGTCAAGGAAAGCACATGCTGACTGAATCCTCAAAAGCCTCAGAGAAGCACACTGTCAGCAGTAAAGTTCTAAAGCTCTTCATGCTTGTTTTAGTCAGCTTAACTCGAGCTGATTGATAGTTTGGGTGTATAGAAAGCATTCTGAAGCTTTGGAAGCTGGCCAGCCATTATACTCTCGGCACGATGCAACCCCAATATAGCTAAGGCTAGTGCAGCAGTGATCAATATGATGAACTTCAACCACCAACACGAAGTCCTGCTCAACTGCATCAGACAATGGTGTCTGAAGAGAAGCCTGTTACTTGTAACCATTGTCTGGGCATCCACTTGGAGTATTCTCATCTAGTGTAGCACAGTGAACCATGGAAAACGCAGCTGCCATGAGGTCTAAATCCTTAGATATATCGCAGCAGGGGGCTTCTGACAAGTTAAAAGTATCAATTGACCAGCTCCTGATTAGAGATGCTCTACACATAGTTGCTTCCAAATGACAGATAAGTTATCTGGGTTAAAGGTGTGAGACTTTCCAAAGTGTAAGACACCCACGAATAGGCACAGCTGTAAAATCGTTCAGTAAGGACTGAACACTGCAGGAATAAATCCTTCATCTAGGTATGAGAACAGTGATCCCTTTAAGCCACAGGTGGAACGCAACTACCACATTTGGTGAATACTCAGGGGGCAGTGATGTAACTGATGGGCAAGGCTTTGAACTAGTAACCATTTGCTCCTATGCAGAAGCACTAAAAGCCTCCTGAACTGGGGGGGGGGGGGTTCCTGCTGACAAAGTACCATTCTGAGTTGGATCTCACAAAAAGGTTTAGGATGCCAAGAACCAAAGTTGTCCAGAGTTCCTTGTTCTTCGGTACCCAAGAATTCTGAAAACTAAACTCTCTGGTTTGGTGGTATCTCCTATATGACTCTGTAGGTAGATGCCACCTGAACAGCAAATTGCATTTGGCAGGTGGAACATATGGTAATAGTGGGCTTTGAAAAAAACATGGTATTGTACAGCTACTAGACATGACATCTTGCACTCCTAAGGCCTGTGTGACTGTCTTAGTTCCCAACTGCGTGGATGGTGATCTCCCAAGACTGCCTCCGGAGATGGACATTCAGGCAAGCCTTCAAACTTGTTGATTCGGATCTCCTGAGAAGAACTCTGTGCAACCCTGGTTACAAGGACCCCTTAGACCATGTGCCACACAGAAAAATTTATCTTCCAACTGGCACTACATTCAATGTTCAACTGATGTACAGTTTTGATACTAAAAGCAATTGCATCAGTTTCTGTATCAGGAAACACTAACCCCTCTGTTATTCCATGCTTAAACACAATTGTTATAAGTGATCTAGGGTTTCTTGTGAGGCCACAGAAACATTAACATGCTTTCCATTATTTAATTTGTACTTTGTTGGGTAATTGAGCAAAATAGATATTCTTTGGTATCAATACATTTTTAATTAATAGTAGTCATCAACTGCAAACAGTACTTTATTTAGTAAAGGTTACTTCACTTAATTGACGAGTTTTGTGTTATTCACAAGTAAACCATTTCTTCACCATTTACCTCTTTAAAAGGTTGTATAATCCTCATTTGAATTCAACAGTAACAATCAAAAGTGTGATTTTTAAGTTGGAAGCTAAATACATCTCTAAATTTTGTAAATATATTTCGAACACCTAAAGGAAGTCTAGGCTGAAGGCTGTACAAAGGTTAACATACCAGACACGCACCAATCCTCCAGTGCAGTTAGTTTGTGCTACTGCCTTCCCCTTTTAGAAAGTCCCACTTTCAAAGAACTTCTGTCCTTATAGAAAGAATTACTTATTCACCCCTTAAGAAAAAAATGAAAGTTGTGACTTGATCTTGAGGCATTTGCATTAACCTTTATAATTTCACATTCTTCGTAACAGCTTGAAAACCAAAAGGGTTTATGCTTCTAAAAATGCAGCTATGCTAAACTGAAAGGTAACTGGACTACAAAAGGGTGACCCTACTAAAAAATGGCATCAGCGTGCACTGTTCTTTTTTGACAGCAAACCAAGTGAAGGCTGTGTCCTACCATAAGAGTGGAAGTTGAATAAGAGAACCATCTCTACCTTGCATTTTTCCCTTACATTATGTACAGACGGCATACCGATAGGAAAGGTGAACTGAAGTTGGCTGAACTGCCAACTGGCTCAGACAGGCTACAGGGAAGAAAAAGGTCAAATTGGGAAGTTACCTCCACAAAGAGACCAGTGGAGTAGACTGGGAACATTACTCAAGCCCTAACTTTCTAGCCCAACGGTTCCTGGAGTTCATAAATTCAAATGCCATGGAACAGCTAGTCACTGTTCCCACGAGAGGAGAAAATATACTAGATCTCATTGTCACAAACATGGGGACAAAATGCTCCACACCGGAAGTATATCCCTCATTGGTGAGATCTGATCATAAACTAATCTCACTGGAAATCCACATCCCGCCCCCACCCCAAACAAAAAAGACCATAGTGAAGAACTTCTCTAAAGCAAACTTCACACTACTCAAGACTGGTGTGGTATCCTTCAAGGCCCCTGAGTCAGAGGAAACCACAACCCAAGCTCCGGAAGCCCTTACAAATGCCTTCTATGAACACCTCCAGGACTGCATGGATCAGGCAATCCCAAATAAAACCAAGACCCTTTCCACAAAGGGCAAGCGTCCAGTCTGGTGGACCCCAGCCATTAACAAACTTTACAATAAGAGGAGAAAGCTATTACATGATAGAACAAAATCCATAAAAGGGAAGTCACCCCTGATCATTATTAGTAAAAAACTACGAGCACTCATAAAATCAACTAAGGCCAATTTTGAGAGAAAAATTGCCATGGATTCAAAGGACAATCATAAGGCCTTTTTCAGCTATGTTAGGAACCTGGGTGGAAACTCACAGATATGCTCAGAATTAGTCCAAAATGATACAAAATCACTGAACCCACAGACATTGCCAACATACTGGCAGACAGGTTCAGTGCAAACTTCACCCCCTCTCCCCTAAAGGAGAGATAACTATCCCAGCCGAGTGTAGCCTCCCGGACATCTCAAATGCGCAGGTGAAAGCTGCTCTCTCTAAAGCTAAAAACACAGCATCAATGGGACCGGATGGTGTCCCCGGCTGTGTGCTACACGAGCTAAATGAGGAATTAAACCCGCACATAAGGCAGCTGTTTAATCTCAGCCTTACCACAGGATACGTGCCCAAGGAGTGGCGTCACGGCAACTGTGGTCCCACTCCACAAAGGTGGCCTCACGGACCCTGGTAATTACCCCATAAGCTTAACAAGTCTAGTCTGCAAAGCTATGGAGAGGATCATAACGGAGCTCATAAACAAAGATATAGGGGACTTGCAGACATTGGACCCGACCCAGTTTGGCTTTGTCAAGGGAAGATCATGCCTTTTGAACTTGGTCGACTTCTTGAAATAGTCACCAAGGCCATTGATGAGGAAAGGCAGTCCATACAGCCTACCTTGACCTTGCAAAGGCTTTCGACACAATACCCCACTCGGGTATTGTAGAAAAACTTACCAGCTTAAATGTAAACCCATATGTCACAAGATGGGTTACAAACTGGCTTAAGGACAGAACCCACAGGGTTAGAGTTGCTGGCGCTGTGTCAGACTCCAAGCCGGTCACAAGTGGTGTCCCACAGGGCTCGGTCCTTGGCCCCCTATTGTTTGGCATCTACTTCTCAGAAGTACAGGCCAACATGGGAGGACTTTGGCTGACAAAGTTTGCAGATGACTGCAAACTGGGCGCCATAGTAGAAAGTGCATCGGACACGGATATCCTTCAGAAGGGACTCACTGAAACAGATAGCTGGTGCCAGAGCCATGGCCTGAAGTTAAACACCAAAAAATGTATAGTCATACCCTTCGGGAAAAACAAGGTAACCCCAAGCTACCATATAGGTGGCAATCCACTAAGCACAGAAGAGGTTATCAGGGACCTGGGGACCCAGGTTGACAGTGGCCTTTCTTTTGACACTCACATTGCTAAAGTGGTTAGAAAGACCTTCTACACTGCCCACCTGATCATGAAGGGATTCACATCCAGATCTAGTGAGGTCATTGTTCCCCTGTACTCTTCACTTATCAGACCAATGATCGAGTACAATGCCCCATTCGGGATGTATCTCACCCGACATCTGCAGCAATTGGAGAGACCCCAAAAGTTCCTCACCAAAAGGATAAAGGGACTCCAAAATCTGTCATATGCTGCCAGATTGAAGAAACTCCAGCTCTATTCAGTCGCATACCGTCTGCTCAGAGGTGACATGTGCCTGACATACAAGGCCATGTCCAACCCGGAATTAATGGACATGCTCCACCTCAAAAATCCAAATCCACCAAAACCACTAGAGCAAGCGACTTAAACCTTAGCACGGATATAAATAGGACGTGCTGGAGGGATAGATTTATCACTCAGAGACTCCCTATGCTGTGGAATAAAATCCCGGTCCATGTGAGGCAGAGCACCTCGCTGACTCTGTTCAAGAGAAATCTAGACCTGTGGATGGGAGATCGTAGGTTTACCCCGGGAATCATCTCTGGGTCACTGCTGGACAGAGGCACAACAAACTAATGGGCACAGTATTTTTTCATATAAGGGGTGGCGTAAGCCACAATAATTTGGCCTAGGCTTATAAATGCCTTAGGGCAGATAGCCTAGTATAAACCTATGAACCTATGAACCTATGAGTCTCCCAGGGTTTAGTGCTAAGTTTACAGATGACTGCAAGCTAGGATCAGTCACCAAATCCCCAAATGACTTAGCCATCCTGCAGGAAGTTTGTCCCAAATAATTGTCCATTGCCAAAATCAGAAATTAAATGCAAAAAATGCATTACTGTATCCTGTGGGAATCCATCAACAACAAGGAACTAACATGGACCATACACTCTTAACAGTCGACCCACTTCAGGATTTGGGAACTTCCATGAACACTGACCTAACTTTTCCCCAACATCTGTACACTATTGCAAGACAGTGCTACGCTGTGTGGCTTATAAGGATTGTGTGTAGATCTACAGACATAACACTCCCCCTTTACTCAGCCCTAATTACGCCAGTCATTGAACATAATGCCCCCCCCCCTTAGCCATGTACCTGTCTAGATGCAAAACTGAATACCCAAAGATACCTTACTAAAAGGATACAAGGCCTAAACATGCCCTACACTGACCGACTCACTATATTCAAGAGGTGACCCGTGTCTGCCATACAAGGCATCCCTTGACCCAATACTGATTGCTGCACATCTGTCTAGGGATCTAAACCTCTCCTGCCACAGAATGATTTTGAGCGACAAGAAGATACCGCTGTTCTAAAACAGATTTCCCATCCACATAAAACAAAGTTCAGCCCTGGCCATATTCAAGGGGAAATTACATCTATGGCCAAGAAATGGAAAATGTACTCCAGGACTGGCCCCTGAGCAAGTGGACAGAAGCAGCTCCTAAATGCTTTATCCTATGCATGTGCCCCCTTTAACTGTCCATGTTATGATCCCAGTTATTCTAGGGGTAAACAACTGACATTGGGATGCTAAGGCCAATCTCTAAATGGGATAGGTTAACTCAAACACAAAAAGGAAAATGGACAGGCTTAAGCAGCCCAGAAGAGCAACTAGCCTAGTACATACCCAGTGGCCTATGAAATTAAATACTTTAGTATGCATGGGTCTCCCTAAAATTACCTGTGGTATAATCTCAGTTATTCTCACTAGGGGTACTATGTAACTGACCACAGTATGGGTAAAGCCACACCAAGCAGGACAGATTAATTTAAGCACCCAAAGGGACATTTGCTAACCTTAAAATGGTCCACAATGAACACGGTACTATAACAGACTATTCTAAAACTGGTTATTCCAAGTTCTCACGACTGTGCCATGTTTATCAGTATTAAAACAGCATTCTTCATAACATTTGGGAAACAGACAACACCCCAAAAACTGGAAAGGGTTCCCCCACTGCCTAGTATGCTTCCTCTAAAGACATTCTGGTGGACTACCACTTCAAATCTTTGCTTAATCCAGGGGAAGCGAACAGCTTAGTGCTTTGAAGAACAGACTGGCAAGCCAGGTGGCCACTACACATGTCACAGCTAAAGCTTGCTTAAAAGGCCATCCTGGCAGCATGTGCTCTTGCAAGTTCTTTCCTACCTTTCACATAATTCATTAACCACTTGGACAGCCCTTGGAAAGGGACTCAACAGCTAAGCAGTAGCATAAAGCTAAAACGATAAAAGAAGATATAAACAGCTTGCCACTAATGTGCTAACGTTAGTCTTCCCAAACAGGATTAGTCATACTAAGTTGTTAGCATCTTCAGAAAAACCTGACAGGGTACTCATACCGATAGGGGAAGTTTGGTCAGGACAATGGGAATAAATGCTCTTCCTCTGCCAAGTGTTGTGGGATCTTGCGCATTTACATGGGTTACCACCAACACAGGCAGATAAAAAGAAGTTATGTACTCACCATAACGTTCCATGTGAGTTCATCTCGCCTTCATTCTCACTGACTGGTTAGGAGCTGATCTTCGGCTCCAACTTGGCAAAATGCAAAAACTCGAGGTCTTCAACCAGCTCATGGCCTACTCCCTATCCCATGATGCACTGGTGCTTCCCTCAGATCTTGTTTGCAGCCAACTATACTGATAAATACCCAGTTAGGACAGGAATACAGTAGATCAGGACTAAATATCACCAAGATTTTTCTCAACTTCCCAGTCATCAAGAATTCTTGGTAGGGGATTGGTGGGTGGGACACAAGAATGAAGGCGAGATGAACAACTCACATGGAACGTTATGGTGAGTAGATAGCTTCTTTATGTGAAGTTGTTCTCTCTCTCCATTCTCAATGATGGGTTAGTGTTCCAAGCACCATCTTTCTTGGGTGGCTCACGGAAGTATATTCCTCAAAACCATGGAACCAAAGGAGGCCCTGTCCCTGGAGGGCCTATCCAATTTGTAATGAGTGATAAAAGTATGGAGGTGTAGACCATGTGGCTGCTGCACAAATGGAATCTATGGGTAAGCTTTGCCAGAAAGGCTGAAGATGTGGAAACAGTCCTAGTTGAGTGGGCATTTACTTTATGATTTATTGGCATGTGCACAGAGCTATATGTAAAGGAAATGCAATCTGATGACCATTTTGACAACGTGGGGTTTACCAAAGGAGTACCCTTCTTTGAATCTGAAAAGGAAACAAAGAGCTGTTCTGATTTTCTAATGTCCTTACGCCCTGTCTAAATAGAATCGAAGTTGCCTATGGACATCAAGTTTGTGGAGCCTATGTCCCATCTTATTGGTACATTTTGGGAAAACGGGTAATTCTATAGCCTGGTTGATGTTAGTCTCTGAACAAACCTTAGGTAAAAATTTGTCCTCAGCGATGCTCTTTCATTGTGAAAAATCAAGTATGTGGAGTTTACTGGACAATGCATGCAATTCTGAAACCCTTTGAGCAGAAGTAATAGCTACTAGGAAAATGGTCTTCCATGATAAGTATTTCAGGTCACAAGATGAGACTGGTTCAAGGGGGGTAAGATGATGCACGAAACAAAATTTAAGTTGCATGGTGTAGCTGGGGATCTAATAGGTGGTTTCACATGGATAATACCTTTAAGAAAGGCTTTAGACAGTCTATGGGACATGATAGGAACCCTTTGATCATCAATATGAAAATTAGAAATTGCTGCCAACAGAACTCTAATGGTTGCTGCAGCTGCCCCTTCATTAAAAAAACTTGGTCAAAAACTCTAGAATGGAAGGAATTGAAGCCAAATATGAGTCAACCTTATTTTGGGATGCCCATATGGAAAATCTTCTCCATTTACTAAGGTATAACTTTTCCTGGTAGATTTATGAGATGATGTTAGAATGTTGAGAGCTGCAGGTGAAAGATTCTGGAATTTGGCTATTCTTGGAATTGGAGCTGTCAATCGGAGGATATGAAGTGCAGGATGAAGAGCCCTGATGAATGAATCAGAAGATATGGAACTGGGTCCAGGATCCAAGGTTCTTCCAGTAGATGAGGCTGCAGGAGGAGAACCAAATCTGATGAGGCCAATAAGGGGCTATTAGAATAATGGTCCTTCCCAGAGTCTTGGCTTTCTGTACATATTTGGGTATCGGGGAGTGGGGGAAAGCATAAAGGAGACCCGGGGGCCAATTGTGTGCAAGCACATCCCTTGGGGTATCCCTGGAGTGGGGATTAGGGCAGCTGCTGCATTTGGTGTTGGTAAAAGTTGCAAAGAGGTTGCAGCAAGACTGGCCCCATCTGTGGAATATCCTTTCCGCTACTTCTTTCAGGGACCACTTGTGAGGCAATAAAATTGCTCTGCTCAATTTGTCTGCCAACACATTGGATCTCCCCGGGGTATGCGTTGCTATCAGAAAGCACTGGGCGGATGTTGCCCACTGCCATACTCTCAGGGCTTCCTGACATAGGGGGTAGGAGCTGTTTCCTCCTTGTTTATGTACCAGACCGACATGTTGTCGGTCTAAATTGCAATAGTTCCTAGAGAAAGTGTTGAAAGGACTGCAACGCTATTAGTAGCGCTCTCAACGCTAGGACATTGATATGCAGATGAGCCTCGTGTTTCTCCCATGTGCCTTGGGCTGTCCTTCCCTGAAAATGCTCCCCACACCCTATCGGGGAGGCTTCATGGTCACAGTGGCAACAGGAGTGGACAGAACAAAGAGGTGTCCTATTGTTACTCGAGGAGAAGTCAGCTACCAGTGAAGATCCTTCTTACATGCATTCGTTATTACACATCTGGTGTGACATTGGAAGTTCTTGAAAGGACCATTGTGTGAACAGGAGCCAATGAAGTATACGCATATGCATTCGACCGAAAGGAACAGCAATGAGTGCTGCCACCATTGTCTCTAATATTTTAAGCACTATTGAAGCTGGGGCCTTTTGTTTTGAGATGAGGTTCAGGACTTGAAGGGCCCAAACTTTCTGTTGGAAGCGCTATGGCCATAGAGACTGTCAAGATCTGCTCCTATAAAAACGGTACGTCTGGATGGCGATAAGGCAAATTTTTCTGAGTTTATGGTAATGTCCAATTGACTGCAAAGATTTAAGGTTGTATCCCTTGCTTGTATGAGTCTATGCTCGGTGGTGGCAGTGAGAAGCCAGTCGTCTAGATGTGGAAACACCTGGAATCCTACGCATCTCAGGTGAGCCGTGACTACTGCCATGCATTTGGTGAACACTCTGGGGGGCTGTACTGAGACCAAAGGGCAGAGCTCGAAACTGATAATGACTGGCTCCCAGCCGAAAGCACAGATGATCCCTGAATGGTCTGGCCATTTTTATGTGGTAGTACGCATCCTGGAGATTTACTGAGCATATCCAATTGTCTTTCCCTAGAAAGGGAAGTATAGACTGCAGCATGACCACCCAGAACTTTGTTTTTTTGACAGATTTGTTCAATCTGCTGAGATCCAAAATGGGTCTCCAGTCCATTTTCTTTGGAACTAAAAAGAACCTTGAGTAAGTTCTGGATCCTCTCTGGTCTGCTGGGACTGGTTGGATGACTTTTCTAGCAACCTTGCAATTTCTATGGTTGCTTGTTTCCTGTGAGAGAGTGGAAAGTACAGTTGTGTATACTTACCATAAATGTAGATGTGCGATTATTCACTGTTGTAGTCATTACATTTGGGTAATCTGCTGGCAGATTGCCCTCAATCGACCTGAATTCCAAAGTCTTGGGTCCTGTGTCGGTTGCTGTCTCCTCTTCCATAACATCAGGGGTATAAAACAAGCAGCAGACGACATTTTATTTAGTTTTTCTTGCCCCAGATGTCAGGTGCCCCCAAAAAGGTAACAATATATATACATGCATCAATATAAACTTTACCTTAATCTACAAGTAAATAAATCACATCATTTGTAGAAGATAGAGAAGGAAAGATAAACTCCAGAATGAAAGGGGGATGGCGGGCGTGTAACCTGGACTGCAACAGTAAATACACTAACATCGACATTTATGGTAAGTGTACACAACTGTACTATGTCCTTCGTGTTTCACTGTTGCAGTCATTACATTTGGGTAGAATCCCAAAGTTAGGGTTGGGTGGCTGGAGCTAAACAGCATTAGGTGCAGCTATAAGGCCCTGCAGAACTGCAGTGGCAAAGCCTGCCCTGGACTTAGAGTAGAGAGGCAAATGATAATGCTTTGTACAGGTGTGAAAAGAACTCCAAGTAGCAGCCTCTAGAATGTCTTTGGTTGGTACTCCTCTGAGAAAGGCTGCTGAAGTAGCTGCAGCTCTGGTTGAATGAGACCTAATGCCCTTGGGCACATGTTTACCATGGTGTAAGTAGCAGAAAAGAATGCAGTGGCTTATCCACTTTGAAATAGTCTGCTTTTTAATAGCCTTTCCTTCTGATCCTGCAGCATATGTCACTAGTAGTTGCTCAGTTTTTCTTAGAGCTTTAGTCCTGCTCAAGTAGAATCTTAGCTGTCTGTGTACATCCAAAGAATGCAGAATTCTCTCATCCTTGTTCTGCAGGTTTGGATAAAAGGTTGGCAGATGAATAGTTTGGTTAAGAGCCACACTGGAAACCACCTTAGGCATAAAGGTTGGATATGTCCTCAGACACACCCTGTCTGGGTAAAATATGATAAAAAGGCTTCACAGCTATGAGGGCCTGCAGCTCTGAGACTCTTGTTGCTGAAGTAATTACTAGCAGCAGAGCTGTTTTCCATAAGAATTTTACATCAGTAGTAGCAGCTGGTTCAAATGGAGGCAGGGTGAGCTTTTCCAACACAATTGAGGTCCTATGCAGGTATTGGTGATCTTCTAGGAGGCCTTAATATTTTGGCTCCTCTAAGATACGGCTTTAGTAAAGAATGAGAAAAGATTGGTAGCTCTGTACTGTAATGAGGCAAAATGGCAGAGGCATGGATTTTAATTGATGAGAAAGATGGGCCTTTGTCAAGCATCTCAGTCAAGTATTATAACATCTGAGGAATATTTGGTTCTGCTGTATCAGTTCCTTGTGCTTGATTCCAAGCACAGAATCTCTTCCATTTATCATTTTCCCGCATAAGACTTTCTAGTACTAGGCCTTCTGGCTTCCAAAAAGACATACATCACTGAGAGGTATTGTTTGTATAACTACATGATCAGCCATGCTGCCTGGTTCAGTGTCTGGAATTGATTATGCAGGATCTGATGGTTTTGCTGGGACAGTAGTGGAGGTCTTTGAGTTAAGGTCCAAGCTGGGTATTGAGACAAGTTCCTTAGGATTGGGTAACAGTACTGGTGGGGCCAATCCGGGGCAATTAGTATCATCTTTGGTTTCTCTTGTCTTTTAGGAGGACCTTGGGAAGAATAGGCAGTGAAGGAAAGGCATAAACTGATAGGTTTTTCCAAATGAAGTATAGGGCGTCCACTTTCCATGCTTCTGTGATAAGACCTTGTGCAGAATCTTTTCAATTGATAATTTTGAGGGCAGGCAAATAGATCTATGTCTTGGCTCCCCCATTTCTTTATCATCATGCTGAAGACTTGTGGATTTAGTTTCCACTCATGATGATCCATAAGGTTTCTGCTTGGATAGTCTGCCAGAGTATTTTGCTTTCCTGGCAGGAATTGAGCTTGAAGATGTATCTGGTAAGTCAAAGCTGTGTCCCACAGTGCCATGGCTAATCTGCAAAGGGGGTAGGAGTGCATGCCCCCCTGCTTGTTTATATACCACATGACCATGGTGTTGTCAGTCTTTATCAGTAGTTGTCCTGGATGAAGTAAGTCCTTGAAGGCTGTCAGGGCATTTTGAACAGCTAGCATCTCTTTCTGGCTGATATGTAGATGCATTTGTTTTGGGGTCAATATGCCCTGAATGCATCTTCCCACCATGTGGGCCCCCCAGGCATAATCTGATGAGTCTGTTAAGGTTTGGCTGGCAGGGGGTAGAGTGAAGGCCCATCCCATGTTTTGGTGACATGCCTTTGCCCACCATAGAAACTCCTGCTGTAGGCAGGGAATGAGAGGGATCATTGTTTCCAGACTGTGACAATGTTGACTCCATATACTTTTTAGGTACCACTGAAGTTTCCTCATATGCAGTCTTGCATATGGAATCAGTAGGATGCAGGATGCCATGAAGTCTAAAGCCTGCAGAATTTGTCTTGCAGATAACTGGGCTTTTGTTACCATCAGTTTGAAGTAAGTAGTCAGTTGCCTTTGCTTGTCTGGCGTGAGGTAAGCCATCTGGGCAGTTGTATTCAAGCTTGCACCCAGGAATGTTATCTTTTGAGAGGGTACGTGCTGCAATTTCTTTTAGTTTATTGTGTGCCCTAGGCATGTTAGAAGCCTTTTCACAAACGCCAAGTGTTGAAGAATGTCCTTGTTCTCTGCTTGAATGAGGCAGTCGTCCAAGTAAGGATATATTTGAATACTTTGTTTGCAAAATGCAATCACTGGTGCCAGGCATAAGCCAAAGGGCAGTGCAGAGAATTGGTAATGCATTAAGCCAGCCTTGAATCTGAGGTATCTTCTGCACGATTCCCTTATTGGGACATGCAGGTATGTCTCTTAGGTCTAATGTCACCAGCCAAGCATTCTTGCCCAGCATGGGCAGAAGCTGCTGCAAAGTCAGCATTTTGAAATGTCCAGGTATGTGTTCAAAATCGATAAGTCTAGTACTGGCCGCCAGGTCTTGTCCTTTCTGGGTACCAAGAAAGTACAGTTGTGTACACCTACCATAAATGTAGATGTTCGAGTGTCTTCACTGTTGCAGTCATAACTGCAGGGTGTTCCTGCCGGCAGGCAGCCCGAGGTCGGCCAGAATTCCAAAGTCTGGGTCCGGCGTCGGCTGTACCAGCAAGTATCCTGACGTCAGAACGCAGAGGTATAAAGCAGTCAGCCGACGCCATCTTCTCCAGCCTTTCTTGCCCCAGATGTCAGAAGCCCCCAGTAAACCAAAAGGTGTCCAAAAAGGAAACACAAATACACCACAAAAAAAGTGGAAGAGGAGACAAACAAGAATAAGAGGGGATAGGTGGGAGGGAAACACCGACTGCAACAGTGAAGACACTCGAACATCTACATTTATGGTAGGTGTACACAACTGTATTATGTTCTTCGTGTTTCACTGTTGCAGTCATAACTGTAGGGTGGAATCCCAAAGCAGTGAAAGAGGGAGGAGGCTATGCAGAAGTAGGGGCAGCAAGAAGACCCTGCAAAACAGCAGAGGCAAAGCCTGTCCTAGACTTAGAATACAGAGGGAGATTATAGTGCTTGGAAAATGTATGCACTGAACTCCAAGTAGCAGCTTCCAAAATATCTTTGGTAGGGGCTCCTCTGAGAAAAGCTGCTGAAGTGGCAGCTGCTCTAGTAGAATGACTTCTAATAGTACCTGGAATCTGTTTCCCATAGTGAGAGTAACAAAACCTTATTCCATGAGCAATCCATTTGGAAATAGTTTGTTTAGAAATAGCCTTACCTAGAGAACTGGAGGCATAAGAGATAAGCAATTGATCAGTTTTCCTGAAATCTTTAGTTTTGTCCAGGTAAAATCGTAGCTGTCTGTGTACGTCCAATGAATGTAAAATCCTTTCCCCTTTATTTTGAGGATTAGGAAAGAAGGTAGGAAGGTGAATAGTCTGATTTAGAGCCACTTTCAAAATCACCTTAGGCATAAATGTAGGATTGGTCCTCAAGGAAACTGTCTTGGTGGAAAATAATATATGGTTCCACAGCCTTGAGAGCTTGCAACTCTGAAACCCTTCTGGCAGAAGTCAATGCTAACAAAATAGCTGTCTTCTAGGATAAGAACTTGATATCTGAAGCCGCAGCAGGCTCAAAAGGAGGCAAAGTAAGTTTCTCCAAAACATAATTAAGATCCCAAGCAGGAACAGGAGGAGTTCTGGGAGGTCTTAAATTCTTAGCCCCTCTCAAAAATTGTCTCACCAATTGGTGAGAAAAGATGGGAGATCAGTGTTGAAATGAGCTGAGATAGCAGAAGCATGAATTTTTATGGATGAAAAAGAGAGGCCTTTAAGCAAAAGGTCTGAGAGGTAAAGTAAAATAGAGGAAATATCAGGCAAAATAGGGTTAGAACTTCAGTCCCACATCCAAATACAAAATCTTTTCCATTTAGAAGCATAAGATTTCCTAGTGCTAGGCCGTCTAGCTTCTAAAAGAACATCCAAAACTTGTTTGGGAAGAGCAGAAGGAATCAAAGGCCCTTGAAGAACCAAGCTGCCAGACATAGGGTCTTGAGATGAGGGTGTAGCATCTGACCCTGATGCTTGGACAGAAGAGAAGGGTTCAGAGGTAGAATCCAAGGAGGTTCCAAAAACAGGTGATTTAAGGTTGGATACCAAAACTGCCGAGGCCAATGTGGAGCTATCAGAATGATTATCTTGGGCTTGTCCTGTTTTATTTTCAGTAATACTCGAGGAAGAAGAGGAAGAGGAGGGAAGGCATATCCCGAAAGGTTCCTCCAGCTGAATGACAGGGCATCCACTTTCCAAGCTGTTTTGTGGAAGGACCTGGTGCAAAAGAGAGGTAGCTGATGACTGAGATGGGATGCAAACAGATCTATCTGAGGGCAACCCCAAACTGCAGTGATCTTGCTGAATAAGCTGGGGTCCAGCATCCATTCGTGAGGATCCAAAAGGTTTCTGCTTAGGCTGTCTGCTAAGAGATTCTGTTTTCCTGGAATGAATTGAGCTTGAAGATGCAGATTCAAATTTAAAGCCATGTCCCATAAATTCATGGCTAGTCTGCAGAGGGGGTAAGAATGAGAGCCCCCTTGCTTGTTTATGTACCACATGACTGTGGTATTGTCTGTACGAATCAGAAGGGGCCCCGGATTTAGATGTTTTTGGAAGGCTAGAAGAGCATTTTGAACTGCCAACATTTCCTTCAAGTTGATGTGCCAGGCTAGATGCTTCTTTCTCCAAGAGCCTGACCGGCACTTGCGAACAGCTTCTGCTTCGGGCACCGCGCGGCAAGAAAGAGAGGAAAATGGCGTTGGCTGATGCCTTTATACCCAATTCACAGCAGCTATGACGTCGGGTGAAGTGCGACATCAGCCGAGGCCAGACCCAGACTTTGGAATCCGGCCAACCGAAGGGCTGCCTGAGGCAGGACAACCCATATGTTAGGACTGCAGATGCATCCTTGAAGGACATCTGCCAACATTTCCTTCAAGGTGATGTGCCAGGCTAGATGCTTCTTTCTCCAAGAGCCCTGCTGGCAAAGATTTTGAAAATGAGCTCCCCAAGCATAATCAGAGGCGTCCGTGGTTATGGTCTGAAAAGTTTGAGGCAGACGGAAGGGATTCCCTTCGTTTAAAGCACAAGCCCTGGACCACCAAAGGAACTCCTTCTTGAGGCAGGGAATCAGTGGAATCATTGTGTCCAGACTGTGGTAATGCTGTGACCATACACTCTTTAGGTACCATTGAAGTTTTCTCATGTGAAGCCTTGCATTTGGAATCAACAGGATGCAAGAAGCCATGCAGCCCAATGCCTGCAGGAATTTCCTTGCAGTGAGCTGAGTTAAAGTAGCCAAGGTTTTGAAAATTGAGGCCAGCTGTAATTGTTTTTCTGGAGTGAGGAAGGCCCTTTGCAAGTTTGTGTCTAGAAAAGCTCCCAAAAAGATAATTTGCTGAGAGGGGATCAAATGTGACTGTGTTCACTGAAAATCCCAGTATAAGGAGAAGACGTTGAACAAAATGCAGATGCTGAAGTAAAAGGTCTTTGCTGTCCGCCTGAATCAGGCAGTCGTCCAGGTAGGGGTAAATTTGAATCCCTTGGAGTCTGCAATAAGCTACTACTGGAGCCAGGCACTTGGTAAAGACTCTGGGTGCAGTAGATAAACCAAAGGGCAGTACAGAGAATTGAAAGTGCCTCGAACCTGCCTTGAACCTGAGGTATTTCCTGCGTTCCTGCCTGATTGGAATGTGTAGGTAGGCTTCTTTCAAGTCCAATGTCACCATCCAGGCATCCTGGGAGAGCATTGGAAGAAGTTGTTGTAAAGTAAGCATCTTGAATTTTGGAATTTCCAGGAAGGTGTTTAATACCGAAAGGTCCAGAATCTGTCTCCATGTATTTTGTTTTCTTGGAACCAGAAATAGTCTTGAGTAAAAACCTTTTCCCATCTCTGACAGTGGAACAGGCTCTATGGCTCTCATGGCCAATAAGGCGTCCACTTGATTTAAGGCCTCTGACCACTGATGTTTTGGCAGATCTGGCCAACCAACGGACCTTGGCAGAGTATGAAAGTGGAATTTGCAACTTTTTAAAATCACGTCTAAAACCCATTTGTCCTGGGCAATCAGAGTCCAATTTTGGTAGAAGAGAGAAAGTTTTCCTCCGAGAGGGGCTTCCAGGCAAAGAGGACCTGTAGCCCAGCAGAGGGAGTCATTGGGTCTGCTTCCTTTGTGACTGAGATCTGTCTTCACCCCTTCTAGGTGATGAAGCAGTCCATTGTCTGGACCTGTAAGAGACTTGTGCCTGAGCTCGACCTCTGGGCCGTTTGTGGAATTGTCAAATCTTTTGTCAAATCTTTCCCTTTGAGGCCTGTCAGACGTGGGAAAGGACCAATTTTTAGAGGGCCAATTCCTAGAAAATCCAGGAGGCTGAACCTGTAAGAAATCTTCCACAGTCTGCATAGATTTTGCTTTTTCTTCCATCTTTTTAATAACCTCCTCAGCCTTGGATCCAAATAAAACATCATGCTGAACAGGGGCATCTAACAGTTTAGCTTTAACCTGCTCAGGTAAATTCTGCTCACGAACCCAAGCATGTCTCCTGATAAAGTACAGTTTTGTACCTACCATAAATGTAGATGTCCGATAAGATATGCAACTGCAGTCCTGACATATGGGTTGTCCTGCCTCAGGCAGCCCTTCGGTCGGCCAGATTCCAAAGTCTGGGTCCGGCGTCGGCCGATGTCGCCCGCTCTCCGACGTCAGCACGGCTGGAGTATAAAGGCATCAGCCAACGCCATCTTCTTCAGTGTTTCTTGCCCCAGATGTCAGGTGCCCTCCAAGAAAGGCTAAATTTTGTGAATGGAAAAAACAACAATTCCAGGCATGCAAAATAGTAATAAACAGATACACCTTAACAGATATCCCCAGCTAATAGGAAAACAGGGGGGAAATGGACCCATGGGAAAACACAGAGGGGTAGGAGGGAGGGTAAACATGACTGCAGTTGTATATCTATCGGACATCTACATTTATGGTAGGTACAAAACTGTACTATGTCCTTCAAGAATGCAACTGCAGTCCTGACATATGGGTTGAATACCATGGCCAAGCTGGGGGTGGTAGGACTAAGCAAGAGATGGTGTAGCTAGAAGGCCCTGCAGGACTGCCGAAGCAAAGCCTGCTCGGGATCTGGAGTATAATGGCAGGTTGTAGTGTTTTGTAAATGTATGCACGGAACTCCATGTAGCAGCCTCTAGAATATCTTTTGTAGCCACTCCTCTTAGAAAGGCTGTGGATGTGGCCACAGCTCCGGTGGAGTGTGGTCTAATATTAGCTGGCACACTTTCCATGGAAAGAGTAACAGAATCTGATGCAGTGTCCAATCTATTCTGAAATAGTTTGTTTGGTAACTGCTTTTCCTTGCGCTCCAGCAGCATAGGCTACAAATAGTTGATCAGACTTCCTGGTGATCTTTGTTCTGTCCAAGTAGTAGCGTAGTTGTCTGTGAATGTCTAAAGTATGCAACAGCTTTTCCCCTTTATTTTGAGGGTTAGGAAAGGTGGTAGGCAGGTGAATTGCTTGGTTTAGAGACACTCTAGATATCACCTTAGGCATGAATGAAGGACTGGTGCTAAGAGAAACTCTGTCCTGATGAAAGATGAGAAAAGGAGGAACTGCCATGAGGGCCTGTATCTCCGAGACTCTTCTTGCTGAGGTGACTGCCAACAGGAAAACCGTTTTCCAAGACAGAAATTGTAATTCTGAAGATGCTGCTGGTTCAAAAGGAGGAAGAGTTAATTTTTCCAAGACGTAATTGAGGTCCCATGCAGGAATTGGTGGTTTCCTTGGAGGTTTGATATTCTTTATCCCTCTTAGAAACTGTCTTAGCAAGGGATGCGAGAACACAGGTGGATCACAGTTGTAATGTGCTGAGATAGCAGAAGCGTGGATTTTGATGGAAGAGTATGAGAGGCCACTGCGAAACATTTCTGCCAAGTATTCTAATATCTGAGGTATGTTCATCAGTGATGCATCCTGGCCCTTGTTGACATTCCAGATGATGAATCTCTTCCATTTGGCCGAATAGGTTTTTCTGGTGGAAGGTCTGCGTGCCTCCAGCAAGATTTCCTGAACTTTTTCAGAGAGGGAGTCATGGGCCACACTCATGGAACCCTCCAAGCTGTCAGCTTCAAGGTTTGCAGGTTCTGATGAACAGTCCTGTAATTGTGTTGAGTCAGGAGCAGAGGCCATTGAGGCAAGGGCCACGATTTGGTGTGCGTTATGCTCAGTAGCAGTGGATACCAGTGTTGCCTTGGCCAGTCTGGAGCTATCAAGATTCCTCTTGGCTGTTCTGCCTTGATCTTCAGTAGCACCTTGGTGAGTAAAGGTAGAGGAGGGAATGCATAAATTGTTAGGGAATTCCAGCTGAAGGAAAGCGCATCCGTTCTCCAGGCTAGAGGATGGTGTATCTTTGTGCAGAACCTTTCCATGTGATGATTGAGATGAGATGCAGAGAGGTCTATGTCTGGTTTTCCCCATGCAGTTATTTGTGAGAAAATGCGTGGGTGTAGCATCCATTCGTGTGGATCCAAGAAATTTCTGCTCAACCTGCCTGCCAGAACATTGTCCTTGCCCGGAACAAACTGGGATTGCAGGTAGATGTTCAGTTTCAGGGACTTTTCCCAAAGAGTCATTGTTACTCTGCAGAGGGGGTAGGAATGAGTGCCCCCTTGTTTATGTACCACATGACAGTGGTGTTGTCTGTCCGTATTAGCAGATGACCTTGCTGAAGAGATTTTCTGAAGGCTTCTACTGCATGTATCACTGCCAACATCTCTTTTTGATTTATGTGCTGATGGAAGGTCTGCGTGCCTCCAGCAAGATTTCCTGAACTTTTTCAGAGAGGGAGTCATGGGCCACACTCATGGAACCCTCCAAGCTGTCAGCTTCAAGGTTTGCAGGTTCTGATGAACAGTCCTGTAATTGTGTTGAGTCAGGAGCAGAGGCCATTGAGGCAAGGGCCACGATTTGGTGTGCGTTATGCTCAGTAGCAGTGGATACCAGTGTTGCCTTGGCCAGTCTGGAGCTATCAAGATTCCTCTTGGCTGTTCTGCCTTGATCTTCAGTAGCACCTTGGTGAGTAAAGGTAGAGGAGGGAATGCATAAATTGTTAGGGAATTCCAGCTGAAGGAAAGCGCATCCGTTCTCCAGGCTAGAGGATGGTGTATCTTTGTGCAGAACCTTTCCATGTGATGATTGAGATGAGATGCAGAGAGGTCTATGTCTGGTTTTCCCCATGCAGTTATTTGTGAGAAAATGCGTGGGTGTAGCATCCATTCGTGTGGATCCAAGAAATTTCTGCTCAACCTGCCTGCCAGAACATTGTCCTTGCCCGGAACAAACTGGGATTGCAGGTAGATGTTCAGTTTCAGGGACTTTTCCCAAAGAGTCATTGTTAATCTGCAGAGGGGGTAGGAATGAGTGCCCCCTTGTTTATGTACCACATGACAGTGGTGTTGTCTGTCCGTATTAGCAGATGACCTTGCTGAAGAGATTTTCTGAAGGCTTCTACTGCATGTATCACTGCCAACATCTCTTTTTGATTTATGTGCTGATGCATTTTCATGGGAGTCCATTGCCCTTGAATGCATCTGCCGTCCATGTGCGCCCCCCCATCCATGGTCTGAGGCGTCTGTTGTAATAGTTTGACTTGTTGGAGCTTTGTTGAAAGGCATGCCTTCGTTTAAGTGACTTGCTGGAGCCCACCACAAAAATTCCCTTTGCAGGCATGGTATGAGTGGTATTATGTCTTCTAGGTTGTGGCTGTGTTGAGACCACAAGCTTTTTAGGTACCATTGCAGCTTTCTCATGTGTAGTCTGCCAGAGGAATTAGAACGCAAGATGCCATGAACCCCAGGGCCTGCAGGGTCTTCCTTGCGGTCAGGTGGGTTAGTTTTGCTAGGCTTTTGAAGTAATCTGTCAAATGTTCTTGTTTCTCCTCTGTGAGGAAAGCCATTTGTAGCTGTGTGTCCAATTTTGCTCCTAGAAAAATAATCTCTTGGGATGGCAGTAGTCTTGATTTTTGAATGTTGACTGTGCATCCCAAAGCCTGCAGCAATTGAATGACATAATCCAAGTGTTTTATCAAGGTTTGTTTGCTGTCTGCTTGTATGAGGCAGTCGTCCAGGTAAGGGTATATTTTAATCCCCTGGAGTCTGCAATGTGCCACTACTGATGCCAGGCATTTCGCGAATACTCTGGGCGCAGTAGATAAGCCAAACGGCAATGCTGAGAATTGATAGTGCTCTGTTCCTGCAAGAAATCTGAGGTATCTTCTGCAACTGTGTCTGATAGGGACATGCAGGTATGCCTCCTTGAGGTCCAGAGTAACCAGCCAAGACCCCTTGCCCAGCATGGGAAGAAGTTGCTGTAACGTCAGCATCTTGAATTTTGGCACGATGAGAAAAGTATTTAGAACGGACAAGTCCAATATAGGCCTCCATCGTTTTTCTTTTCTTGGAACAAGGAACAGTCTTGAGTAAAATCCCTGGCCTTGTTCCTGAGGCGGAACCTTCTCTATTGCTTTTATTTGTAACAGCTTTGAGACTTTTATGAGTGCCTCTGCCCTTTGATTTTGTGGCAGGTTTGGCATGCCTTGTCCTGTAGGTAAGGTATGGAAGTGGAACCTGTAACCTCTGTCTATTATGTCCAGAATCCAATTGTCCTCTGTTATAATGTGCCAGTTTTTTGAGAATAAAGATAATTTTCCGCCTAGAGGTGCTTCTCTTTGAGCCTTGGTAGGCAGAGTGAAAGGTAAGTCATTGTGATTGTCCCTGTGGTGCAGGTGAACTACCTGCGTCACTTCTCTGATTTTGTGGTTGCCATTGGCGGCCTCGGTAGGAGCCTCGGTATTTCCCTCTACATCATGCACGCCTGTTCTTTCCCCTTTGAGACTTGTCAGAGTCTGGAAAGGACCAATTCTTTGAAGGCCAATTTCTGCTGAATCTGGGTGGCTGAACCTGGAGGAAATCCTTTACTGTCTGTACTGATTTTGCCTTCTCCTCAACAGACTTCAACACATCCTGGGCATTAGCACCAAAAAGCTTCTGTTTATCCAGAGGTGCGTCCAGGAGCTTTACTTTAACATGATCCGGCAGTGGCTGTTCTTTTAACCAAGCATGTCTACGGATAACAGTCCCTGTCATAGCTGCCCTACATGAAGCCTCCAATGCATCATAACCACAATGAAGAAAATGATTGCTAACCTGCTGAGTATTATGAACCAAATCCTGCGATGCCTTTCTATCTATAGACTCAGGAGAGGCTAGCTTTTTCTGCAAATCATCCAGTAAAAAATCCTGGTACTGAAACATATGAAAAAGGCAGTTAAGTGACCTCATGGCAAGGGTGGAAGAGGTATAAACTTTTTTACACCATCTCTCCAGGGACCTTGCTTCCCTGTCAGCAGGCAGTGGATTTTTGGCTGAGGTGGTAGCCACTCCTTTGGGGCCCTGTGAAATAGTTTCTAGATCCACAGAGTGGGCCTTAAAGAGATGCTTCTGAGTGTCAGGGACCCTGTAATATCTGTCTGGCTTGACAGGAGCAGGAG
The DNA here is from genome assembly GCF_019279795.1 of Protopterus annectens. Classification (NCBI taxonomy): domain Eukaryota; kingdom Metazoa; phylum Chordata; order Ceratodontiformes; family Protopteridae; genus Protopterus; species Protopterus annectens. The sequence goes on from NC_056735.1 coordinate 368,300,559, forward strand.
GGAGAGAATCAGGGGAAGCACTGGAGTCTGAGAATACATCATCCAGGACATCCAAAACTGGAGGGATAGCTAAAGGTCTGTGCTGGGGTAATTTAAGGAAAGTACGTAGCCTTTTCCTGGAATCTGAAAATTCCTGACCCTGCCACTTAAGATGTTCCCTCATGGAGTGGAGGACTTCACCAAAAGAAAAATCCTCTGGAGGAGAGGCAGAAGGAATTGGATTCCTCAGCATCAGAGTCCTCATAGGCCTGGAAGGATTCTTCTTGGGTATCTGAATGCTCTGAATCCCCAGAGGCTTCACCTGAAGAGAGGTTGTCTGCCTGCTCGGTTCTAGGCCTTTTTTCTGCAGGCGGCTTGGAACCTCTGTCTGGGTGAGGCTGAGACCCCCTGATAAGAGAGATTAGATCTGCAGCAAGACACATGATCTGTCTATCAGAAGGGGCCTGAGAAGTAGGTTTAGGATGGGCCTTGGCCTGACTGGCGGCCTTGGCATGTGCAAAGGCCTTGATGGACATAGATACACGCGGCCTGGCTGCCCCACGGGCAGGGGTAACTTTGTCCACAGGAATGGTGTCGGGTAGTTCCAGAACTTAGGTTTCTGGAGGAAAATCAATCACCGGCACCGGTGTAGTCTCCGAGACCGAAGAACGAGTTAATGCGGTGTCGTCGGCCTGGAGCGGTTGGATTACCGCTTCCGTAGGGACCGAAGCACTCGCGGAGGGCTTAGGCGTTGTATCGGTGGAAGACGCGGTCCGAGGATGTCGGTCCCGGTCCTTTCGTTTTTTGGTAGTTTGTGCTGTCGGTTGTTCCGACGGCATGATGTAAACATAGGATTCTCCGAAAAAGTCTTCGGCAAACTCTGCCCGGCGCCTTAGAGTGCGCTTATTAAAGCAGGCACAGGCAGCACAGGCCGAGACGTCGTGGTCTGGGCCCAGGCAAGGGAGGCAATAAGAATGGAAGTCCTTATGAGGTATTTGTTTACCACAAGACAATTATTAACTTTTTCAATTTGTTCTGACATCGGCTGAGGCAAGAAAAAATGTTCCCCAACGGGGTACTTAGCTTTTAGATGACTTCGGTAACTGAAAAACACAGGAGCTGACCGACCGGCACTTGCGAACTGCTTCTGCTTCGGGCACTGCGCGGCAAGAAAGGCTGAAGATGGCGTCGGCCAATGCCTTTATACTCCAGCCGTGCTGACGTCGGAGAGCGGGCGACATCGGCCGACGCCGGACCCAGACTTTGGAATCTGGCCGACCGAAGGGCTGCCTGAGGCAGGACAACCCATATGTCAGGACTGCAGTTGCATTCTTGAAGGACATCAGTACCAGAGGCTGTGGCTCTGCAAGAAGCTTCCAAGGCATCAAAACCACAATGTAAACTATGTTTGCTAACTTGTTCAGTTGCATGCAATACATCCTGTAATTCCTTGTCCTCTGCACATGCAGGAAAGGTAGAAAGCCTTTGCTTTAAAACAGACAAAAGAAATAGCTGATACTTGAACATGTGAAACTGGCAATTTAAAGCTCTAATAGAAAGAGTAGCAGAAGTATATACCTTTTTGCCCCACCTGTCCAAGGCACGAGAATCCTTTTCAGAGGGAATAGGATTTTTAGATGAAGCGGCCTTAGCAGCCTTAGAACCCTGAGAAATAGTTTCAGGATCTGCAGAAGGGTTCTTAAATAAGAATTGATGGGAATCAGGGACTCTGTAAAATCTATCAGGCTTAGAAGGAGCAGGTGGCAAGGAATCAGGATTCAGGTTAGCTTCAGAGAAAGCATCATCCACAATATCAAGTACAGGAGGAATAGCCAAAGGCCTGTGTTGAGGGAGAAGGAGAAATTCCCCAAGTCTCTTCTTGGAAGCAGAGTAATCCTGACCTTCCCAATGAAAATGCTCTCTCATCTCATGTAAGGTTTCCCCAAAAGGGAAATCTTCAGGGGGAGAAGCAGAGGGTAGAGTCCTCTGCATCAGAATCCTCATAAGGAGGAAAAGAATAATCCTGTTCAGAGGAAGAGACAGAAGACACAGAAGCCTGATCAGAGGAATCATAAGGTATAGCCTGTCTAGGCCTTTTTTCAGGAGGAAGGTGAGAACCCCTAATCATTGTAAGCAAATCCTCAGCCATCCGTAGTAACTGCTTCTGGGTCTTGGGAGCTGTATCCGAAGCAGCTTGAGAAGAAACCCTTGGTTTAACAGGAGTCTTTGACTTTGTATAAATAATGATATGAGAAGGCCTGAAAACCCCCTCAGAAGCCGGTACCTGCACAACAGTTCCGGACCCATCTGAAAGAGCGACGTCCGAAGGTCCTGCAGCAGATAAAGTACTAGGCCTAGATGGCTCCCCATGGGAATCCGTGTCGGCCATCGGCTCTGAAGTGGCAGACGACAGGGGCTGCAAAAGCGCCTCACTGACGACCGCCGAACCCGAAGCTGGCTCCGGCTGCAAAGTATCCTGTTCGGACCTCGGAGGCCCATCCTTGTCCTTGCGTTTCTTTTGAATTCCGGTTGTCGGTAAGGTATCCGACGACATCCTGTAATTGAATCGTCTACCGAAATAATTCAAGGCCCAATCGTACCTATGCTTGATAGTGCGAGAATTAAACCTGGCACAGAACAGACAGCAAGAAACGTCGTGGTCAGGGCCTAAGCAAGGTAGACAGTAAGAGTGGAAATCTTTATGAGGTATTTGTTTTCCACACGATATACAATTAACTTTTTCTGACATCAGAGGAGCAAAAAAAAGATTCCCCAACGGGGTACTTAGCTTGAGAAGAGAAGTAAAAACTTCGGACCGACGACAATCAAAGCACGTTGTCCTGAATGCGCCAACCAACGACTTGCGAGCTGCTTTCCACCGCACGGCAAGAAAGACTGGAGAAGATGGCGTTGGCTGACTGCTTTATACCTCTGCGTTCTGACGTCAGGGTACTTGCTGGTACAGCCGACGCCGGACCTAGACTTTGAAATTCTGGCCGACCTCGGGCTGCCTGCCGGCAGGAACACCCTGCAGTTATGACTGCAACAGTGAAACACGAACATCAGTCTCGAGTAAAAACCTTGTTCTTTTTCCTGTTCTGGTACTGGCTGAATGCCCCCATATCCATGATGGATATAACCCGTTTCTGTGCCTCTGCCCATTGATTTTTTGGCAGATCTGGCCAACCGTTTTCCATTGGCAGAGCGTGGAAACGGAATCTGTATCCCTGTGATACTATGTTTAGCATCCACTTGTCCTGGGTTATTAACTGCCAATTTTGAGCAAAAAGTGCTAATCCCCCCCCCCCCCCAAGGGTGCTGCCAAAAGATAAGTGCTTGGTGAAGGCAGAGGGAAGTCATTGGGACTGTTTTCTGTATGTTTACGCTTTATCTCCTTCAGATTTGGAGGTAGAAGCGCACCATTGCTTTGACCTGTATGAATCTTGTGCCTGGTATCTGGAACCCTTCGGGCGTCTGGATTTGCCCCTTTGAGCTCTGACACAGAAAAGGACCAACTTTTTGTAGGCCAGTGTCTACTGAATCTAGGTGGCTGCACATGTAAGAAGTCTTACAGTTTGCATAGACTTAGCTTTGTCTTCCATTTTCTTTAAAACCTCTTCTCCCTTAATACCAGAGTGTCATGCTGTAAAAGTGCATCTAGTAATTTAGCTTTAACATAATCAGGCAAATTTTGTTCCTTTAGCCAGGCATGCCTCCTAATCACAGATCCAGTAACTGCGGCCCTGCAGGAGGCCTCTAATGAATCAAAACCACATTGCAAAGTATGCTTTCCAACTTGTTCAGCTGCATGCAATAATTCCTGCAATTCTCTATTTTCTGCACATTCAGAAATCAACAATTTTCTGTTTCAGCAATCCCATAACATGTTGTTGATACTTGAGCATATGAAACTGGCAGTTTAAAGCCCTAATTGCCAAGGTTGCAGATGTATAAACCTTTTTCCCCCCATCTATCCAGTGCCCTTGAATCTCTGTCAGAGGGGGTAGGATTTTTTGCTGTTGAGGCCTTAACTCCCTTTCGACCCTGTGAAATATAGTTTCAGGATCAGCAGCTGGGTTTTTAAATAAAAATTTGTGAGAGTCAGGGACCCTGTAATATCTGTCAGGCTTGCTGGGAGCTAGAGGTAGAGTGTCAGGGACCAAGCTTGACTTCGAAAACACATCATCCACAATGTCTAAAACAGGCGATATGGCTAAAGGCCTGTGCTGAGGGAGGAGGTGGAAATCCCTGAGCCTCTTTTTTTGATAAAGAAATCTCGACTCTCCCAGTGAAAATGCTCCCTCAAAGTATGTAAGGTTTCTCCAAATGAATAATCCTCAGGTGGTGATGCAGACAGGATAGACTCCTCTGCATCAGAATCCTCATAGGGAGGAATAAATAATTCCTGATCAGAAGAGGAATCAGAAGAAATAGAAACCTGATCTGAAGATTCATAATCAGTGTCTTGCCTAGGCCCTCTTATCTGGAGGGGGATGGGAACCCCTGATCAAGGTAATAAGGTCTTCAGCCATTTTAATCATCTGTTTTTTTAGGCATAGAGGCCTGTGCACGTGGCTCCTGCATAAGTTTTTTAGTTTCAGAAGTTGCTTTTGTCTTTGGCTTTGCAGCTGTCTGTTTGATATAAAAATGTTGAGGCCTGAATACACACTCAGAAGCCGGTGCCTGCTCAGCGGCTCCAGACTCATCCCAGGGAGATACACCCGTGGATCCAATACTTTGAGTATCCCGTGGCGTGCCAGACTCCACATGGGTGTTGGTAGGGGCCTGTGACTCGAAAGTAGCGGGTATCAGGAGCTGCGAAAGCGCCTCACTGAGTATCGGCGACTGGCTTAGGAGAAGCTTCGTCGGTTTTGGACCTCGACTGTCTGTCCTTTTCCGTGCGTTTTTTATGTACTCCGGTAGTCGGATTACATTACTATCAGACGACATTCCTGGGTGGTTAAACCTGTTTCCAAAATACTTTGAGGCAAAACTATACAGACACTTAATAGTGCTTTGGTTAACTCTAGCACAAAACCGACAGCCAGGCAAGTCGTGATCAGGGCCTAGGCAAGGAATACAGTATAAATGGAAATCCTTATGAGGTATTTGCTTCCCACAAGTAATACAATTATTAACTTTTTTGACATCGGTATTGAGCAAGGAAAAAGTTTCCCCAACAGGGTACTTAGCTTTAGTGAAGACTTTGGTTCTGAAACTCAACTCTAATATTTCAGGAGTCGGCCGACCGGCACTTGCGAAATGCTTCTGCTTCAGGCACCGCACGGCAAGAAAGACTAAATAAAATGGCATCGGCTGCTTGTTTTATACCACTGACGACCAGTCATGGAAGAAGAGACCGCAACTAATGCAGGACCCAAGACTTTGGAATTCAGGCCGACTGAGAGCAACCTGCCAGCAGATTATCCAAATGTAATGACTGCAACAGTGAAACACAAAGAACATCATCCGGGATTTTTCTCACAAGGGGTGGAGGAGTGGCAAAGGGAATTGAATATCCTCTGGATACGACACTTTGTACCCAATGGTCTGTTATTTTTAGCCAGGTGTCTGGGTACAAAGATAAGCATCCCCAGACTGCCTCCAGAGGTGAACAGATGGGCATCCTTTCAGGAGCGCTGATGGGGCTTTCCAAAGTGCTGATCTCCATCGCGCTGATTCTGCTGGCCCCCTCTGCCACGTGGACGGCATCTTCCATTATTACTCCCTCCTCTGCTTCTAGAGGGGGTTTCACCACGTGTCAAAGAAAACTGCTTGAGATTTACGGAACCACATCTTCCCACTTTTTCAACCTTTAGGATAAGGTCTGGTAGGGGTGGAAAAATGGAGTCCTACAGCAGTCTTTCCATCTTGCTCACACGTGGCAAGTGTTTACTTCACTTGCGGTCCAAAGCAAGACGAACCATCAAAGGGGGGGGGGGTGTTAAAGGATGACTTATAGGGTTCCGCAAAGGAACAAACGCATCCAGGAGCGTCTCCTAAGAGCAATTCCTGAACCCACTGCTATGTTCGTTCCATCGGCTGCATACAAAATCAGATGCATGGAAGAGTTAAGGGAATTTAGGGTAGCAAGCTGGGAGGTTACCTAACTGAGACCCCCGCAGCTACTGCACCTTGAAGTGCATCTCCCAACTCCGTAAGGAGGATTTCTGTGTAGTCTAGTAAAATGTGTAAGATAGTTCAGGGATCAAAGAGCAAAGGCCGTTAAAGTAAACATGCGCTGTCCATATCAGTCCATGATCCTAGAATCCCTATTAGGACGATGAACAGATGTAGAGGTCTCAGACAACTCCTTTTTGGTGCCTGCTGCCACTACCATAGCATCAACGAGTACTTCTTTGGTAAGGAAGGTCATAACATGGGGTGACTATGAATTTGTTAGGCCTCCGAGGGACTAGTTCCATGGCATCCGGGGACTTCCACGCCTTTCGAGAAACAAGATCAGTTCATCAAAAGGCGGAGTCGCCCAAGAGGTGGAGGGCTGAGAACTGAAAGCTTTCAGGAGTACCGACTCATCAGTAGGGTTAAAGGGCTTCCAGCCACCCCTCTGTTTCAGCATTTCCAAGGTATCACCGAAGGAGATATTTTCAGAGGGGGACCGTGGGGACCCTTCTGACTCATCTAAGTCAGTATCCGATGTAATGGATTCCTGTGGGGAGTCCAGATGCTTCCCCTTGCAAAGCCTCTTCCTGGGAACCTCCTCAGTAGGAGCTTCTGGGGAGGTCCCAGAAGAGCAGGGCTCACCAATGGGGTGACCTGAGGCTCTGGGTCTCTAAGCTTTTGAGGGATCAGTGAAGCAGAGGCATACACAGGCTCTTTAGGAAAGGAGGTTGTTGGTACAGATGATGTGGACGCCCGAGGGGACAACGCTCTCCTCATGGTGTTGAAGGGCCCCCGGCTCCAATCCAAAGAGACCTCTGAATCCGTAGAAACAAGCAGTCTCCGCAGCACTGAAGCGGTGGGCTCAGAGCCCGAGGTAGGTGCCAAACTCACCCGAGCCAAGACCCCAAGAGGCAAAGTTGTAACCAAAAGATCAGTACGACTATCCTCTCCGGACATGACCGGCGAGTGTCTGCTCGTAGACTCTAAGGTCGGCATCGAAGTAGTCAGAGTAGTCAAAACAGACAGGCCCAGGAAGGGTGTCTGCTCCAACGGTTCTACAAATCAGCAGCTCCAAACACTCCGGCTCCAAAACTTCGGATTAAATTGGAGGAGGAAAGTACAGTTTTGTACCTACCATAAATGTAGATGTTCGAGGATTCCATTGCTGCAGTCCTGACTATTGGGTATAGTCCGCGTCCCAGTCGGCCCGAATACCAGAGTATAAGGCTGACGTCGGTCATGGCGCCTTAGACTGACGTCAGTACGTCAGGGTACTAATGCGCATGACCGACGTCATTTCCTCAGTCTTTTCTTGCCCCAGATGTCAGAAGACCCAAAAAGACAAGTCCCAAAAAACCTGCACCAAAAAACATGTACAATATATACAACAATATATACAAAAAATATAAGCATGTAAACTCACCTACACAACCACCCCTAAACACAGAGGGGAAGGAGGGAGGGTAAATTGGACTGCAGCAATGGAATCCTCGAACATCTACATTTATGGTAGGTACAAAACTGTACTATGTTCTTCGTCTTCCATTGCTGCAGTCCTGACTATTGGGTAGAATCCCAAAGCAGAGGAAAGGGAGGCTGGCAAATTATAAGGAAGTAGGAGCTGATAACATGCCTTGCAAAACAGCAGTGGCAAAACCAGCCCTAGACTTAGAGTAGATAGGAAGATGATAATGCTTAGAGAAAGTATGCACTGAACTCCAAGTAGCTGCTTCCAAAATATCCTTAGTTGCCACCCCCCTTAGAAATGCTGTAGAAGTGGCAGTAGCCCTAGTGGAATGAGGCCTAATCCCAGCTGGAATCTCCTTGCCATGATGGGAATAACAAAATGCAATGCAAAAGCCAATCCACCGGGAAATAGTTTGTTTTGACACAGGCTTGCCCTGTGAACTCAAGGCAAAAGAAACAAACAACTGCTGAGACTGCCTAAAATCCTTAGTCCTGCTTAAATAATATCTCAATTGCCTGTGTACATCTAAAGTGTGCAAAATCTTTTCCCCTTTATTTTGGGGATCTGCATAAAAAGTAGGCAAATGAATAGTTTGGTTTAAAGCCACACTAGAAACCACCTTAGGCATAAAGGAAGGATTAGTACGTAATGATACCCTATCCTTATGGAAAATCAAAAGGCTCTACTGCCATAAGGGCCTGCAACTCAGACACCCTTCTTGCAGAAGTAATGGCCAACAGAAAAGCAGTCTTCCATGACAAGTATTTCAACTCAGCAGTAGCCGAGGCACAAAAGGTTGTAGAGTAAGTTTTTCCAACACAAAATTGAGATCCCAAGCAGGAGTAGGAGCTCTACGTGGGGGTCTTATATTCTTTGCCCCTCTAAGAAACTGCTTGAACAAAGGATGCGAAAACAAAGGTGGGTCACAATCATAATGAGCTGAAATTGCTGCAGCATGAATCTTAATGGAAGAGAAGGACAAACCTTTGTCCAATAACTCAGTAAGATATTGAAGAGCCACACTCAAATTAGGCTCAGAAATCTCCAAATTCTTTGCTGTACTCCAAAATAAAAATCTCTTCCATTTGTCTGCGTACACCTTCCTTGTACTAGGTCTTCTAGCTTCCATAATCACATTTAAAACTTGCTGAGGAAGTTGAGACCTGCTGTGCTTCAAGAGAGAATATGCCAGGCTGTTAGATGAAGAGAGTGAAGCTTGACATTGAGCAGATGACCATCCTTCTGAGATAACAGATGAGGAATCAGAGGTAAAGGCCATGGAGGCTTCCTTACCAGACTCCGTAGTAGTGGATACCAGTGTTGCCGAGGCCAATCTGGAGCTATCAAAATCATCCTTGGCCTGTCTTGTCTGACCTTTAATAATACCTTTGGAAGAAGAGGCAGAGGTGGAAAGGCATAGACATGAAGGTTTTTCCAACTGAAAGACAGAGCATCCACTTTCCAAGCTGTGTGATGAAACCCCTTTGTGCAATACTTTGGCAGCTGGTGGTTTAGTGGAGAAGCGAACAGATCTATGTCTGGAGTTCCCCATGACACTGTCAATTTCTGAAATACATGAAGATCCAGTTTCCACTCGTGGGGATCCATGATTTGTCTGCTTAACACATCTGCTAGGGAGTTCTGTGCTCCTGGCAGAAACCTTGCCTGAAGAGTTAGTTGCAGGCTGAACGCAGTCTCCCATAAAATCATTGCTTGCCTGCATAGAGGATAAGAATGTGTTCCCCCTTGCTTGTTGATGTACCACATGACAGTTGTGTTGTCTGTTAGAATCAACACCTGCCCTGGAAGAAGTAACTCCTTGAAAGCCATCAATGCAAACTGGACTGCTAACATCTCCTTCATGTTGATATGTAGATGCTGTAGTCTGGCAGGCCACTTGTCTTGTATCCACTTTCCATTCAGATGAGCTCCCCAAGCAGTGTCCGAGGCATCTGTCGTTAAAATCTGACTCGCCTCTGGCCGGGTCACAGAGAGTCCCTTGTTTAGGTGACATTCCTGAGCCCACCACAAGAATTCCTTTTGAAGGCAAGGTATTATTTGAATGACAGTGTCCAAATCCTGGCAGTGCTGTGTCCATACATTTTGAGATACCATTGCAGCTTCCTCATATGCAGTTTGGCATTGGGAAGCACCAGAATACAAGATGCCATGAACCCTAATGCTTGAAGGACTGTCCTTGCAGTCAGCACGGACTGATGAGATAGTTGATGGAAGTAAAGTGACAGACTCTTTTGTTTGTCCGGGGTTAAAAAGGCCATCTGGGCTGCTGTATTCAGTCTCACACCCAGAAAGCACATGTCTTGAGAGGGTACTAGACTGGACTTTATTTCGTTCACAGAATACCCCAGGCATCTTAGCACTGCTATGACATATTCCAGATGCTGTAGAAGGTCTTCCTTTTCTTGAGCCAGAATCAGGCAGTCGTCCAAGTAAGGATAGATTTGAATGCCTTGAAGCCTGAAGTAAACTATCACTGGAGCCAGAACCTTTGTGAATACTCTGGGCGCAGTAGATAAGCCAAAGGGCAATGCAGAGAACTGATAATGAAAATCTCCAGTTCGAAACCGCAGATACTTTCTGCAACCTAGCCTTATAGGCACATGAAGGTAAGCTTCCTTGAGAACTAAAGTTACCATCCAGTGATCTTTGCCCAGCAGAGGTAACAGTTGTTGTAACGTCAACATCTTGAACTTGGGAATGTCCAGATAAGTGTTGAGGATAGATAAATCCAAAATTGGTCTCCACGTGTTCCCCTTCTTTGGTACTAGGAACAGGCGAGAATAAAATCCGAAGCCCCTTTCTGATACAGGGACTGGCTGAATAGCCCCTATCTGGAGTAACTGAGAAACTTGCTTGTGAGCCTCTTTTCTTTGTGGAGGAGGAACATCTGGCATGCCTTTGAAAGGGGGCATTGTGTGGAAATAAAATCTGTAACCGTGATGAATGATATCCAGCACCCATCTGTCTTGAGTGATTAAATCCCAATTTTCTTTGTAAAGAGACAGTCTTCCTCCCAAAGGAGCTGCCAGACGAGAATCCACTGGCAGCTGAAAAGGCAGGTCATTGGGTCTGCTTACGAAAGGACTGACCCCTGCCCTCACCAGAAGTCTGAGCAGGTGAACTCTCTGATCTAGGCCTAAGCGAACCTTGAGCCCTGCCCCTACCACGTCTAGACCTACCCCTAGACTGGGAACCATAAGCAGGATATGTCCACCCCTTAGCAGGCCAATTTCTACTAAACTTCGGAGGCTGCACCTGCAAAAAATCTTTAACAGTCTGCATAGACTTAGCTTTGTCCTCCATTTTCTTTAAAACTGCTTCCACAGGCGGTCCAAACAACACATCAGACTGTAAAGGAGCATCCAAAATCCTGGTCTTAACATGCTCAGCTAAATTCTGATCCTTCAACCAGGCATGTCTGCGAAGAACAGAACTAGTAGCAGCCACCCTCGAGGAGGCCTGAACAGCATCAAAACCACACTGCAAAGAATGCTTACCCACTTGTTCAGACACATGAACCAAATCCAGCAATTCTTTACACTCAATACCTTCCGCCAAAGCATCCACCTTAGATTTCAATTGTGAAAGGAGATAAATCTGATATTTTAGCATATGAAACTGACAATTCAACGCCTCATGGCTAGAGTGGAAGAAGTATATACTTTCTTACCCCACCTATCCAAAGCCCTAGCCTCTTTATCAGAGGGTACAGGATTTTTAACCACAGAAGCTTTAACACCTTTAGGCCCCTGAGAAACAGTTTCTGGGTCCGCCCTAGGACTCTTAAACAAATACTTATGAGCTTCGGGCACCCTATAATACCTATCAGGCTTAACAGGAGCAGGAGGCAAGGAGTCAGGGTTCAGGGAAGCCTCTGCAAAACATCCTCCACCACATTCAACACAGGAGGAATAGCTAAGGGCCTATGCTGGGGTAAAACAAGAATTCCCTAAGCCTTTTCCTGGAATCAGAGTAATCCTGGCCTTCCCATTTAAAGTGCTCCCTCATGGAGTGAAGAGTCTCTGAAAATGAAAAATCCTCAGGAGGAGAAGCTGTAGGAGTGGAATCATCCACATCAGAATCAGAATAAGTAGGAAACTCTTGTAAGTCTTCCACAGAAGACTCTGAAGCCTGTGAACACTGTTCAAAACTATCAAACTCCTGTTCCACCCTAGGCCTCTTATCAGGCGGGGCATAGAACCTCTAATCAGAGTAATCAAATCTTCTGCCATTTTAAGCATATGTTTCTTAGGCACAGAGCCCGAAATGCTAGGAGAAGCCCCCACAGAAGCTGAACTTGGCCTACCTCTAAAAGAAGCTTTGGCAACAGAAGGAGAGGCCCTAACTACCTTGGGAAGAGAGGGAAGAACAGTTACCTGAGAAGCCCCCTCAGCCTGGCCTACCTCCTGAGAGGGCACATCCTGTAACAGTAAAGTATCTGCCTGAGACTCCATAGAGACTCCTGGCAAAACCTCTGGCTCCCTGAGCCTTCTAAAGAACGGGGGTCCGGGACTGCCGGTTCCTCCCCCCTAGGCTTCACTGTTTTGTCCTTGCGGTTCTTGGATGAAGCGGGCGGTCCGGGCATCCGGCGGCATATTATAATTGCAACGCTTCCCAAACACTAACCTAGCACAATCTAGCCTCCTCTTAATAGTGCGCTTGTTAAATCTAGCACAAGAGCGGCAACCAACAACGTCGTGCTCAGGCCCTAAACAAGGTATACACAATGTATGATAATCCCTATGCGGTATCTGCTTCCCACAAGAAATACAGTTATTCACTTTTTCTGACATCCGGTTAAATACTGAGGCAAGAAAAACCAAAATGTTCCAACGGCGTTACTTAGCCAACTCTGTTTCGGTCTGAAACTGCGGTTTCGGAAAATCTCAGAACGTCAACCTGCACTCGCAAAATTGCTTCTGCATCGGACCATGAGGCAAAAGACTGAGGAAATGGCGCCGGTCATGCGCATTAGTACCCTGACGTACTGACGTCAGTCTAAGGCGCCATGACCGACGTCAGCCTTATACTCTGGTATTCGGGCCGACTGGGACGCGGACTATACCCAATAGTCAGGACTGCAGCAATGGAAGACGAAGAACATCAGTAGTCATGGGCTGGGTCATAGTCAGTTCCGAAACCTCAGAGGTCAGCCTCGACAAAATTTTTGTTACTGCCGGTGTCTGCAGAAGCATCTGCACCACTCAATCCACATCCTTATCAGATAGTCTTGAGGATCGGGAAAAAGACACTGATTGCAGGATTTGAGATTTTAAAGTAGGAGATACCAGTTCCAATATTGGAGACCAGCTCCTATGAACAATCACCACCTCCGGTTCCAAAAGCAATTGAGCAGAGGAGTCTGTATGACTCTGTTTAGAGGTCGATGAACCCTTTTTTGGCTCTGACCAAGATGATGATTTGGAAGACACAAGTCTTGGAGAATTTTAAGGGCTTGTCTGGTTTGTCCTTATCTAAAGATTCCTAGAAAGAGGACTTCGATAACCACCTACCTAGTAGTTTGCTCCTACGTTCATGAAGAACACGAGAACTAAAGGAGTGACAGATGGTACAGTTCTCCTGTAGGTGGAACTCACCTAAACAAACACATTCTGAGGCTGTCTGTTATCGACATTTTTTTGTACACATTTAGGACACTTTTTAAATCCAGATTTAGTTTTCTCGTGCTGAAACATGGCAGCAACTATTAATTGCTAACTAACTAGACCACAATGCAATTGTTAAAGGCAGGAACACACTATATGCCCAATTATAAAGGAAACACACAATAATATATACATCTAAGATAGCCCTAATAAAAAACACAGGGCTCTAACTACTACTACAATATTATAACACACACAGTATAAAAAAACTAACTACTGCCCTAAAAACCCGGTCTTAAGCTAAACACACACTAGGGTTGGGAGAATTCACTATTTAAACAACCCTCTAATGTAAACAAGTTGTAGAAATAAACGGCCTACAAAAAAACAGCCCCTAGCAACTAGCAAAATAACACACTAAATTTTAAAGCTAAGCAAGTTATTAATGTGAGGAAGAAAACCTAACTACTAAGCTAAACTACTACGCTAAACTACCAAATTTTTTTTTTTTTTTTTTATCAAATATCAAACTTATACTAGCCAGAGCTGTCGAAGAACTCCCGATCTGTTGCAGTGGCAAACGAGACCTGAGGGAAACACCAATGCATCATGGGATAGAAAGTAGGCCACGAGCTGAATGAAACCCTCGAGCTCTTGCATTTAGCAGAGTCAGAGCAGAGAACTGGCTCCGAACCCATCAGTAAGAATGAAGGTGAGAGAGAACGTCACATCTTTGGTTTATGCGACATCCAAAGAATAAAATGTTCAATAGTACAGTACTGCAATGCGAGTACTGGAAAACTGATCCAAACACCTGGTGTGAACTGAATCTGCAGATCTCTAATTTTCCAGCACAAAAGTCAAGTATGCTCCCTGTTGAGCCACTGACACTGAAATACAGCTATGGCTGCTACCTGTATCTGATCAGACAGCAACACACTAGAAGTACATTTTGCACACAGAAACTTAGCAGATTTAACTACCATGGAATGTCAATATGACCCACTAGTGGCCACGCCCAAGACATACAGCCATCCTCACAAATGCTGTACCTAAAATTAGTCTAGGGAGCCCTAAACAGCAAACTTTTAGAAGACATAAAGGAAGCAGAAAATGGAGAACAGTAGAAAAGCTCTCAAGTATAGGAAAATTATGAAATAGTGAAGTACTTAGGAAAACCTTCCCAGTACTTTAAGAAACTTTTTTAAAGCAGAAGAAAGGTGCAATCAGATTACATTGGTGTTCTAAGCAAACCTGGGTTTGCCAAAAGTTGAGTCAAATGCTCACCTTAAGTATAAATACAGGAGATAAAAAAAATGTGATGGGCAGTCAGGCTACACAAGTCACCAGTACCAAATGTTATAACTTGCAGTAATCTGCAAGCTCAAGGAAAAAACAGACATGGAAAACTGCAATTGTATCTCATGGGGGGGGGGGATACTCTCATCGTTGAGAGGCAGTGACAATTTACCTACAGAGTAAAGAATATTGTACAAACCAATTACAATATTAAAATGGCAATATACCAAGGTGCTTTTTTTTTTGCACATAACGGGCAAGATTTTTTCCAAAACTGGCACAACTACATTAGTGTGGGTTTGTTGACTGGAGGCAGACATTTGACATTAATACGCTGATTTAGGATGCAGACAAGTACAGTTGCGTAAAACCCTATAACCATAGATGTCCTTCTCTTCACTGTTGCAGTACTCATTACAGTAAGGATGCCCTGCCAAAGGCGGTCTGCCATCTGGCCAGTATACCAAAGCCTTTGGAGTTGCTTTAAGGTACACCGTATATCACACACATATATGCTCCTCACATAGCATACGGCATAAAGGTGATGCCCAGACATATCAGAACTGAGAGCCCCAATATGAATGCCAATCAAAGGAAGGAAAAAAAAAGGGGGATAGTCAGTACCTCCAGAAGGAAAATGGACCAAGGATAGAAGGGAGAGTGTGAACACTGCAACAGTGAAGAGAAAGACATCTACTGTTATGGTAAGACTTTAAAGAACTGTACTAGATCCTTCCATTTCACTGTTGAAATATTCGTTACATTAGGGACAGAGCCACAGCTCAGGAAGAAGAGAGAGATGAGGGAGGACCAGCACAGCTGTCTAGGAAGCCATGAAGAATAGCCCTAGCAAAACCAGCTCTAGCTCTGGAGACTCTATCCAACTTGTAGTGCTTGGTGAACGTAAGACCAGGTAGCTGCCTCAAAAATAGAGTTGGTATCCAAACCCTTGGAGGGGCAATGGCAGAAGCCACAGATGTAGTAGAATGAACCTTACCAGAATAAGGAAGGCTCTTACCATGCAGAGAAGAAATAGCTTTACAGATCCAAGAAAGTCTTTGAACACAACTAATCCCAAGAACCTAGGAAAAAAAGAAACAAAGCTGATCAGATTTTTCTAATACTCTTATCCAAATAAAATCTGAGTTGTCTATATGCATCCAACATGTACAGCAACTTCTCACTGGCAGACTCAGCAGAGAAGGGGAAAAAAGTGGGCAACTGAATACACCTATTAAGAGACAACTCATTCACCACCTTGGGCATAAAAAGTCACAATTTTGCTTTCATCTATTGTACTTAGTTTACCAATACTGTTTCCTTTTCTTGTAGCTGGACTATCTCAGTTGTAAGATGAATATAGCCTAGTCTTTTCTTAAATTTCTTCATCTTACAACCCAACTGCAATAATTTCCTCTTCTCACTGATAGTTCTGATGTACACCCAAATGCCCCCTGATAGTTCTGATGTACACCCAAATGCCCCCAAAGTCTCCAAACAATGGGTCCCATTGGTTAAAACATTCAGTTTTTTAGAGTCTGTCAAAGATCTTCATCCCAACAAATGAAAGCCCCAACAAATGAAAGCTTCTAGTTAACTGGAAGGATCTAGTACAGTTCTTTAAAGTCTTACCATAACAGTAGATGTCTTTCTCTTCACAGCTATCCTTAAGTATATGAAGTCACTGGCGAATGCCTACCTTGGGAACCGCCACACACCTCACAAAAACTGTACATAAAACCTAAAATTGACATCTTCGCGCATCAACTGCTGGCCACCTGCAAAGAAAGACCAAGCTCATCAGTTTGCCCAGAAATCAAATTTTGTGGCCAAAGACCAACTTCAAAGCTGCCACAGCTGAACGCCATGAGACAAGTTCATCAGTGGTATTCAGTCAATTCACATTCGGCACCGCTTGCTCAAACACCACACTTGAAACTTCCACAGCGCCTTTGATCTAGCAAGATCACTGGAAGTTGCCAAAGCACAGTCTCTTGTCCTATCAGAACAGTCTTGCACCTTGTGGTGCCTCCTCGGCCAGTGCTGGAAAGAGTAACAGATACCATTCGCCTACCATCTGTTGACAATACATGTTCCGCTGTTAATTTGAAGTGCTACTTTTGTGATAGCAACAGACATCCACTCAAAATGTCCAGCTAAACACGAGTTATGCAGAAAGAGTGGTAAGAAAGGTAATTTCCAAAAGGTATGTTTGTCTGATTCTGGAACTAAACAGCCTCCATGAACCAATCTCTTTCTTGCATCACCACTGCAGCAGCTTCGGGTGCCTATCTAGTGCAATTGCCACTTTGTCAATGGAGTTCAACTACATGCTCAAATAGATACAAGGAGCTCAGAATGTTATGTGGAGTCCTCTGTGGTCCACAAGTATGGTTGGCTTGTGCACAGCTCCCAAAAGTAGAATTACAATGGCAACTACTCGGATGACAAGCTTTACACAAGAACATTCTCTTGTTTCCATGCATTACAACTGCACAGTTTACCACAATTTCAGACTATCCATTTCACCCAATCTTCTATGCCGATATTCTACTGGGTCATGACTTTTTCAAACTGCACCCAAAGGAAGAAAAATACTTTCGGAATAACCAAACCACTGTTTGTTCTAAGAGGATTAACAGCTGCTCAAATCGAAGCTCCAGAACTCTTCCAACATTTAATCACCAAACTCAAGCCCACAACATTGAAATCTAGGTGTCACAGCCCTTCAGAAGAGATCTTTATACAAGCCGAGATCAAATGACCGCTAGCCAAAGGCATACTTAAACCCTCTAACTCACCCTGAAGAGCCCATGTTCTGATCACTGCAAACAGAAGGCACAAAGTGGCTGGTTGACTATAGTCAAATCTTTTTACGCATCTTGATGTCTAGCCACTTCTCAGAATAAAAGAAGATTCAAAAAGTGGCACTTTACGAGGAATACAACACGGTGGACCTATAAAGCATTTCCCACCAAATACCAGTAAGCGATGAAAAAAAAAAACACCGCCTTTGAGGCTTGTGGCAGACTCAGTTCAGTCATATACCTTTTTGGCTTCACTAATAGTATAGCCTGTTTACAATGCACTATCAATTAAATAATTATGCCTGAACGACTAAATGACACATTTTATGTTAATAATGTCACTATTTGTGGAAAAGATGGGTATTACCACAATAAAAACTTTCAGAGATTTTGTGAAAATGCCAAACAATACTGTCTAATGTGAAATGAAAAGAGCATAAGAGCAGCTAATAAAAATCAAGCTATTCGACTAAGAGGTATCTTAGCAGGTAAATCAAGTCAGACTCAGACTACAGCCTCTGCAGAAACTGCCCCTCTCTTAATAGTCAAAGAATAGTGGGGATCTTTGCCTTCTATTTGCAGTTAATATTGCAGTTTTTGGATAAAAATCACCCTCCTGTATACAACGCAACCTTCCTGCTGTCTAAAGTTACGATGGATACATTAAAGAATCTTAAAGGAGCTTGAGAATGATGCCATCTCTCTGGTACATTATAATGTCACGGTGGTAGTGGAGACAAGACACTTCGGGAATAGCATAGCCATTGTTGCCACACTAACGCAGTAAGGAAGGCCTATGGCCTTTCTCCAGGATGCTATCACCATCAGAGAGGTACCATTAAGCTGTTGAGACGGAAGCGTTTAAAGTGGTGAAATCAATTTTAAAAAGGAAACTTCTGGGAAATCATTTGTTACTGACCAAAAACCAGACGCCTTTATGACAGATGAAAGAATGATAAAATACAGTGCTGGAGATCTGAGCTTAGAGGTAGTCTATCATCCTGGGAAAATCTCACCGCTGATACTGTACCACGTGTTCTAGTTCAGCTCCCTCTTTTGTTGACAAGTTTTTTACATGGCTGTCATCCTAGTGCTGCCCACGTTATGTATTTTATACAACCTAAGAATCTTAAATTTTCTCTCAGGGAGGGAAGAATAACTTAATTGTTCTGTATGTGGAGAGGTCAAGTCATGATTTTACCGTCCTAGAAACACCAAGCTCGTAAAGGCTACCAAATCTTTTGAGATGAGCATAGATAAGGGACCCCCTTCCTTCCACAACACACAAATCAGTATTTGCTTACTATTTACGAAAATTCAAGCTTCTCTTTTGCTTGCCCAGACATGACTGCACAAGCCAAATGCCTGCCTAGGTCAACTCTTTTCACTGTTATGCCATCTTAGACGTAGCAGAGGTACCACTGGAGTATAAATAAGAGTTTTTTGTACACCAAAGGAATTGCAACCAGCAGGGATACCCCTTACAATCCCCAAGGTAGTGGTCAAATAGAGCACCTAAATGGTACACTTTGGAGAACCATTACTCCAACTTTAAAAAAGAAAAGATATCCATGGAACAGTGGGAAGATGCTTTGCTCAAGGCTCTCCACTCAATCTACAGCCACCAATGCAACATCACACGAAAAGTTCTTCACACGAACCAAACACCAAATCAGGAATAGGTAAATCAAAACCAGTCAACAGCCTTCAACAGAGGAATTTCTTTATTGCTTGTTAAGTGCTTTCCTTCAACACAAAGTACAGTTGTGTAAACTTACCATAAATGTAGATGTTAGAGTGTATTCAATGTTGCAGTCATTACATTTGGGTAATCCTGCTGGCAGGTTGCCCTCAGCCGGCCTGAATTCCAAAGTCCTGGTTCCTGCAGCGGCCGCTGTCGCCCCTTCCCTGACGTCAAGTCGTCAAGGGTATAAAAGAAGCAGCCAACGCCATTTTCTTTAGTTTTTCTTGCCCCAGATGTCAGGTGCCCCCTAAAAGGCTAGCCAAAATTTATATGTATATAAAAAATACATGCCCCAATATAAACTTTACCTTCATCTACAAGCAAATACACCACATAGGTTGTATAAATCAGAGAAGGAAAGATAGGTTCCATCAGAAGAAAAGGGGGATGGAGGGTGGGTGGGTAACCTGGACTGCAACAGTGAATACACTCGAACATCTACATTTATGGTAAGTGTACATAACTGTACTATGTTCTTCATGTTTCACTGTTGCAGTCATTATATTTGGGTAGAGTCCCAAAGCTATGGTAGGGAGGCTGGAGCTAAACAGCATTAGGAGCAGCTATGAGGCCCTGCAGAACTGCAGTGGCAAAGCCTGCCCTGGATTTAGAGTAGAGTGGCAGATGATAGTGCTTTGTAAAGGTGTGCACTGAACTCAAGTAGCAGCCTCTAAAATGTCCTTGGTGGGTACTCCCCTGAGAAAGGCTGCTGAAGTGGCTGCAGCTCTGGTTGAATGTGGCCTGATGCCCTTAGGCACTGGCTTGCCATGGTGTAAATAGAAACAAATGCAGTGGCCTATCCACTTTGAAACATAGCCTTTCCTTGTAATCCTGCAGCATATGTCACTAGTAATTGGCCTATCTGAAAACTTTGGTTCTGTCCAAGTAGAATCCAAGCTGTCTGTGTAGGTCCAAAAGAGTGCAGAATTCTCTCCCCCTTGTTCTGTGGATTTGGATAAAAAGTTGGCAGATGGATAGTTTGGTTAAGAGCCGCACCGGACACCACCTTAGGCATAAATGTTGGGTTTGTCCTCAGAGAGACTCTGTCTGGATAAAATATGATAAAAGGTTCAACAGCCATAGAGTGCCTGTAGCTCTGAAACTCGTCTTGCAGAAGTTATTGCTAGGAGCAGAGCTGTTTTCCGAGATACAAACTTTATATCAGCAGTAGCAGCTGGCTCAAAAGGAGGCAGGGTGAGTTTTTCCAAGACATACTTGAGGTCCCATGCAGGCATTGGTGATCTCCTTGGAGGCCTTAAATTTTTGGCTCCCCTGAGGTACTGCTTTAATAAGGGATGAGAAAAGATTGGTGGCTCTATATTGTAATGAGATGAAATGGCAAAGGCATGAATTTTAATAGATGAAAAAGATAAGCCTTTGTCCAGCATCTCAGTTAAGTATTGCAAAATCTGAGGAATATTTGGCACAGCTGTATCAGTTCCTTGTGCATGGTTCCAAGCACAGAATCTCTTCCATTTTCCAGCATAAGAATTTCTAGTACTAGGCCTTCTGGCTTCCAAAATGACATCCATCACAGCTTTACTGAGAGGTGTGGTTTGTATGACTACATTATCCGCCATGCTGCCAGGTTTAAAGTCCTGAGTTGGCTGTGCAGGATCTGATTGTTTTGCTGGGACAGTAGAGGAGGTATTTGAGGTAAAGTCCAAGCTGGGCATTGAGAAGTCCCTTAGGATTGGATACCAGTGCTGGCGGGGCCAGTCTGGGGCAATCAGTATCATCTTTGGCTTCTCCTGCCTGACCTTTAGGAGTACCTTGGGGAGTTGAGGCAGAGGCGGAAATGCATATACTGAAAGGTTTTTCCAGCTGAAAGATAGGGCGTCCACTTTCCATGCTTGTCTGTGATAAATCCTTGTGCAGAATCTTTTTAGTTGGTAGTTGTGAGTGGAGGCAAATAAATCTATGTCCGGGCATCCCCATTTCCTTATTATCATGCTGAAGACTTGTGGATCCAACTGCCAGTCATGGGGATCCATGAGGTTTCTGCTTAGTTAGTCTGTCAGAGTATTTTCCCTTCCAGGCAGGAATTGTGCCTGCAGATGTACACCAAGTCAATGCTGTGTCCCACAAAGTCATGGCTAGTCTGCAAATGGGGTAAGAATGTGTGCCCCCCTGCTTGTTTATATACCACATTACCGTGGTGTTGTCTGTCTTATCAGAAGTTGCCACGGCTGAAGAAGGTCCTTGAAGGCTGTCAGAGCATTTTGAACAGCAAGCATCTCTTTTTGATTGATATGTAGATGCATTTGGTTTGAGGACCATGTGCCCTGAATGCATCTTCCTGCAATGTGGGCCCCCCAGGCATAATCTGATGCATCTGTTGTTAATGTCTGCCTGGCTGGGGATAATGTGAAAGGCTGTCCCGTGTTCTGGTGACAAGCCTTTGCCCACCATCGGAACTCCTGCTGCAGGCAGGGAATGAGAGTAACCATCGTTTCCAGGCTGTGGCACTGTTGAGTCCAAACACTTTTTAGGAACCACTGAAGTTTCCTCATATGCAGTCTTGCATATGGAATTAGTACGATGCAGGATGCCATGAAGCCCAAAGCCTGCAGAATTTTTTTTGCAGATAACTGGGCCTTTGCTGCCAACAACAATTTGAAATAGGTAGTCAGTTGCCTTTGTCTGGGGTGAGATAAGCCATCTGGGCAGTTGCATTCAAGCTTGCACCCAGGAATATTATCTCTTGAGAGGGTACTAGTTTTGATTTCTTTTCGTTGACTGTGTACCCTAGGCATGTTAGAAGTCTTTTCACAAACGCCAGATGTTGTAGAAGAATGTACTTGTTCTCTGCTTGAATTAGACAGTTGTCCAAGTAAGGATATATTTGTATTCTTCTGCTTGCAGAACACAATTACTGGTGCCAGGCACTTTGTAAAGACCCTGGGCGCAGTAGATATGCTAAAGGGCAGTGCAGAGAATTGGTAATGCATTGAGCTAGCCTTGAATCTGAGGTATCTTCTGCATAGTTGTCTGAATGGGACATGCAGGTATGAATCTTTTAGGTCTAAAGTCACAAGCCAAGCGTTCTTGCCCAGCATGGGCAGAAGATGCTGCAAAGTCAACATCTTGAACTTGTAATGACTGCAACAGTGAAACACGAACATCTTGTGGTCTTGTGACACGATATTTAGAACCCACTTGTCCTGGGTTATAATGTGCCAATTTTGAGAAAAAAATGCTAATTTTCCCCCTAAGGGTGCTGCCAGGAGATAAGTGCTTGGTGCAGGCAGGAGGAAGTCATTGGGACTGTTTCATGTATGGTTGTGATTTATCTTCAACTTTGGAGGTAGAAGCACCCCATTGCTTTGACCTGTATGAACCTTGCGGCAGATCTGCCTCTAGGGCGTCTGGATCTGCCCCTTTGAGGTCTGTCGGACACAGGAAAGGACCAATTCTTTGTAGGCCACTGTCTACTAAACCTAGGTGGCTGTACTTGCAAAAAATCTTTGACAGTTTGCATAGATTTAGATTTGTCCTCCATTTTCTTTAACACCTCTTCTGCCTTAACACCAAACAAAGTATCATGCTGTAAAGGTGCATCTAATAATTTAACTTTGACATTATCAGGCAGATGTTGTTCCTTTAACCAAGCATGCCTCCTAATTACAGAACCCATAACTGTGGCCCTGCAGGAGGCCTCCCAAAGAATCAAAACCACATTGCAAAGTATGCTTTCCAACTTGTTCAGCTGCATGCAATAAATCCTGCATTTCCTTGTTTTCTGCACAGAGTTTAACATTTTCTGTTTAAACAATGCCATGACATGTGGATATTTGAGCATATGAAACGGACAGTTTAAGGCCCTTATAGCCAAGGTAGCAGATGTGTAAACATTTTTTTCCCCATCTATCCAGTGCCGTAGAATCTCTGTCAAAGGGGGTAGGGTTTTTTGCAGAAGCCTCAACTCCTTTGGGACCCTGTGAAATAGTTTCTGAGTCAGCAGCAGGGTTTTTAAAAAGGAATTTATGAGAGTCAGGAACCCAGTAATATCGGTCAGGCTTAACAGCACCTGGAGGTAAGAAGTCATGGGTTAAGACTAGACTACAAAAACACATCTACAATGTCTAACACAGGTGGAACGGCTAGTGGCCTGTGTTGAGATAGTAAAAGGAAATCCCTGAGCCTCTTTTTAGATTCTGAAAAATCTTGGCTCTTCCAGTGGAAATGCACCCTCATGGTATGTAAGGTTTCCCCAAAAGAATAGTCCTCTGGAGGAGAGGCTGAAGGTATAGTTTCTTCAGCATCAGAATCCTCAAAGGGGGGAAGAGAATATTCCTGATCAGAAGAAATAGAAACCTGATCTGAAGATTCATAGTCAGTCTCTTGCCTAGGCCTCTCTTCAGGAAGGGGATGGGAACCCCTGATCAAGGTAATAAAGTCTTCGGCCATTTTAAGCATCTTTTTTTTGGGCATAGAGGCCTGTTCGCATGGCTCGTAAGTTTGTTTCTTTGCTTTAGAAGGTGCTTTAGTCTTTGAAGCTGAAGTCGGTTTAATGTAAAGATGTTTAGGTCTGAATACACCCTCAGAACCCGGTGCCTGTCCAGCGGCTCCAGACCCATCTGAAGGAATAGTGTCCGAGGCTACAATACCTTGAGTTTCCAGCGGCATGGCCGACTCTACGTGGGTGTTGGTAGCAGCCTGCAACTCTAAAGTAGTGGGAATCAGGGGCTGCGAAAGCACCTCACTGAGGACAGGCGCACCGGCTACTGGCTTAGGAGAAGCTTAGTCTGTTTTGGGCCTCGGTTGTCTCTCTCCCCCCTTTTCTTTGCGTTTTGTGAACTCCGGTAGTCGGATGGCTACCCGGCGACATTTCTGGAGAACTAAACCGGCGTCCAAAATAGTTTAAAGCAAAATCATACCGACGCTTAATAGTGCATTGGATAAATCTAGCACAAAACCAACAAGCAGAGACAACGTGATCAGGGCATAGGCAAGGAATACAGTAAGAATGAAAGTCCTTATGAGGTATTTACTTTCCACAAGAAATACAATTATTTACTTTTTTTGACATCGGTCTGGAGCAAGAAAAAGGTTTCCCCAACGGGGTACTTAGCTTTATTGAAGACTTCGGATCTGAAACCCGAACACGAAAATCTCAGGAGTCGGCCGACCAGCACTTGCGAACTGCTTCGGACACCGTGCGGCAAGAAAGACTGGAGAAAATGGTGTCGGCTGCTTCTTTTATAACCCTGATGACCTGACGTCAGAGAAGGGGTGACAGCAACCGACGCAGGACCCAGGACTTTGGAATTCAGGCCGAATGAGGGTAACCTGCCAGCAGGATTACCCAAATGTAATGACTGCAACAGTGAAACACTAAGAACATCTTCATCAGAACAATAAACCATATACAAAAATTACAGTTGTGTATACTTACCATAAAATGTAGATGTTCCCGTGTATTTACTGTTGCAGTCACCACATTTGGGTTATCTGCTTGCAGTAGCCCTCAGTCACCCTGATCAAAGTCTTGGGTCCTGCGTCGGTTGCTGTCTCATCTACCATGACGTCAGGTAGTCAGGGGTATAAAGCATGCAGCAGATGCCATTACATCAGTTTTTCTTGCCCCAGATGTCAGGTGCCCCCCTAATAGGAAGCAATTAAATATATATACAAGGTTATACCTCCAACAAAAAAGCAAACACCACCAAAAAGTTTTTAAGCATAGTAAAAAGGAATAGAGGTATAGCCAAAAGAAGTCGTGGGGCTGGAGGGTGGGTAACCAGGACTGCAACAGTGAATACACTCAAACATCTACATTTATGGCAAGTGTACTTAACGGTACTAAGTTCTTCGTGTTTCACTGCTGCAGTCATCACATTTGGGTAGACTCCCAAAGCTAAGGATGGGAGGAGGAATTTAGATAGCATTAGGACCAGCTATGAGGCCCTGCAAGACTGCAGTGGCAAAACCAGCTCTGGATTTAGGGAAAATTGGCAAATGGTAATGCTTGGTGAAAGTAATACAGAACTCCAGGTAGCAGCTTCTAGGATGTCCCTGGTAGGCACACCTCCGAGAAAAGCTGTAGAGGTAGATGCAGCCCTGGCTGAATGTGGTCTTATCCCCTGTGGGATAGGTTTTCCATGGTGCTTATAACAGAAATGAATGCAACGGCCTATCCATTTAGAAATGGTTTGCTTTGAAAAGATATTCCCCTCTGTCCCTGTAGCAAATGCCACCAGCAGCTGTTCAGACTTCCTGAGAGGTTTAGTCCTGTCCAAGTAAAATCTAATTTGTCTGTGCACATCTAAGGAGTGCAGTATCTGTTCCCCTTTGTTCTGTGGAATAGAAAAGAAGGTTGGCAAATGAATGGACTGATGAAGAGCCACACTGGATATCACCTTGGGCATGGAGGGATTGGTCCTGAGGGACACCCTGTCCACATGAAAGATGATGAAAGGCTCCACTGCCATAAGGGCCTATAAATTCAGACACTCTTCTTGCTGAAGTGATGGCTAAAAGGAAGGCCGTTTTCCAAGAAAGGAATTTTAACTCTGCACTTGCAGCTGGCTCAAGAGGAGGTAGAGAGAGTTTTTCCAATACAAAGTTAAGGTCCCAGGCTGGAGATGGGGCTCTCCAAGGTGATCTTAAGTTTTTGGCCCTCTGAGGAAAGTACAGTTTTGTACCTACCATAAATGTAGATATTAGAGTGCTAATACAGCTGCAGTAATCACATATGGGGTTCTCGGCCATCAGGCGGTCCCTCGGTCGGCTGAATTCCAAAGTCTAGGTCCGGCGTCGGTTGTTGTCGCTTTCTTTCCTGACATCAGTGAGGCAGGGGTATATAAGACACAGACGACGCCATTTTCTTCAGTCTTTCTTACCCCAGATGTCAGGTGCCCCCAGAAGGAAGGCAATACATAAATTATATTTATATACATGAAATGCAATATAATCAAAAATCAGTAGTTGCAAGCAAATATACCATAGAAGGATAACCCCATCAGGTTGTATGAAGAGGGGTTAGGCCCTAGGCCTTTACCAAGAGGGGAAGGAGGGAGGGAAACCTGTACTGCAGCTGTATTAGCACTCGAACATCTACATTTATGGTAGGTACAAAACTGTACTATGTTCATTGTGCATACAGCTGCAGTAATGACATATGGGTAGAATCCCAAAGCTACGCACAGGGTGGTAGGCACTAGGAGGAACTGGGATGAGCTAGCATGCCCTGCAACACAGCAGTGGCAAAGCCTGCTCTAGTTTTGGAATATAAAGGCAGGTGGTAGTGTTTTGTGAAGGTATGTACAGAACTCCAAGTGGCAGCCTCTAAAATATCTTTGGTAGGAACTCCTCTAAGGAAGGCTGTAGAGGTAGCTGTGGCCCTGGTGGAGTGGGGTCTGATGCCAGTAGGGACAGATTTCCCATGATAGGAATAACAAAACCCTATGCAGTGGCCCATACATTTTGAAATTGTCTGTTTGGTAATAGGCTTCCCTTGAGCTCCTACAGCACAGGACAACAAAGAGTTGTTCTGATTTCCTGAAAGGCTTTATTCTGTCCAAATAACGCAGCTGTCTATGGATGTCTAAGGAGTGTAGCAGCCTTTCCCCTTGGTTTTGAGGATTGGGGTAAAAGGTAGGTAAGTGAATGGCTTGATTTAAAGCTACCCTGGATACCACTTTAGGCATAAATGACGGGTTGGTTCGAAGGGTAACCCTGTCCTGATGGAAAATGAGAAAGGGCTGTACAGCCATGAGGGCTTGTAGTTCTGAAACCCTACGAGCTGAGGTTATGGCCAGAAGGAAAGCTGTTTTCCAGGACAAGTATTGCAAATCTGTTGAGGCAGCTGGTTCAAAGGGAGGCAATGTTAATTTTTCTAGAATGTAATTAAGATCCCAGGCTGGCACTGGTTGTTTCCTTGGTGGTCTTATATTCTTAGCCCCTCTGTGAAACTGTCTTAAGAGTGGGTGAGAGAATAAAGGTGGATCCGTGTTGAATTCTGCAGAAATGGCTGAGGCATGGATTTTTATGGAGGAAAAAGAAAGTCCACTGTTCAGCAGCTCAGCTAGATACTGTAACACCCGAGACAAATTCAGTTTCCTAGGGTCCTGGCCTTTTTTTCTCATTCCAAGAGCAAAAACGTTTCCATTTTGCGGAGTAAGCCTTTCTAGTAGAAGGCCTTCTGGCCTCCAAAATGACATCCTGCACCTCTTTGGGGAGTAGGGTCTGTTGTGATGTTAAGGAATTTTCCATGCAGCGAGATGGAGGGTTTTCAGCTGACTGTGAAGAGTTTTGTAGCTGTGCTGAGTCAGAAGAGGCATTAGAGGTAGGGGCCAGGGAGGAGTATGTGTTAGGCTCCTCAGGAGTGGGTACCAGTGCTGTCTTGGCCAGTCTGGAGCAATCAGTATCATCTTCGGTCTGTCTGCTCTTGCTTTCAAGAGCACCTTGGGCAGAAGAGGCAGAGGTGGGAAGGCGTAAACTGTCCATGATGTCCAACTGAATGAAAGGGCGTCCACTCTCCAGGCCTTTGGATGAAAGGCCCTTGAACAAAACTTTTCCAATTGATGATTCCAGTGGGAGGCGAAGAGATCTATGTCTGGCCTCCCCCACGCTTGGATTATCTTTGTAAACACTTGAAGATGCAACTTCCATTCGTGTAGATCTGTCATATTTCTGCTTAGATTGTCTGCCAGCGTGTTTTCCAAGCCTGGCAAGTACTGTGCTTGAGGTTCGATTTGCCATTCCAGAGCCAAGTTCCAGAGTGTCATGGCTAGTCTGCACAGGGGGTATGAATGTGTTCCTCCTTGTTTATGAACCACATTACTGTGGTGTTGTCTGTTCTTATCAATAATTGTCCTGGATGCAGGAGGTCCTTGAATGCTGTAATTGCATTTATCACTGCTAGCATTTCTTTTTGATTGATGTGAAGGTGCTTTTCCTTTTGGGACCATTTGCCCTGAATGCACCTGTCTGTCATGTGCGCCCCCCAGGCGTAGTCTGAGGCGTCTGTTGTGATGACTTGATTTGCTTGAGGCTTGCAGAATGGAAGACCTGTGTTTGTTTGACATGCTTGGGCCCACCATAGAAATTCCTTTTGCAAACATGGAATTATTGGTATTATTGTTTCCAAACTGTGGCTGTGTTGAGACCATAGGTTTTTTAGGTACCATTGAAGTTTCCTCATGTGCAACTTTGCACATGGGATTAAAAGAATGCAAGATGCCATGAAGCCCAGAGCCTGCAGGATTTTCCTTGCAGTAAGCCTGGTACAATTTGCTAGTGTTTTGAAGTACTGAGTTAGTTGCCCCTGTTTCTCTGGCGTAAGATAGGCCATCTGGGTGTTTGTGTCCAAGTTGGCACCCAGGAAAGTTATTTTCTGAGATGGTGTTAGCCTGGATTTCTCTTTGTTGATTGTGTATCCCAGAGATTCAGTAACCGTGTTGCATAAGCCAGATGTTCCAGAAGTATGTGCTTGCTGTCCGCGTGGATCAGGCAGTCGTCCAAATAAGGGTAAATTTGTATCCCTTGAAGTCTGCAGTAGGCAATTACTGATGCCAGGCATTTCGTGAATACTCTGGGCGCAGTAGATAAGTCAAAGGGCAATGCAGAGAATTGATAGTGTATTGAACCTGCAAGAAATCTGAGGCATCTTCTGCAGCTTTGTCTGATTGGGACATGCAGGTATGCCTCCTTGAGGTCCAATGTTACCAGCCAAAACTCCTTGCCCAGCATGGGAAGAAGCTGCTGTAATGTGAGCATCTTGAATTTTGGTATGAGTAAGAATGTGTTCAGGATGGATAAGTCCAAAATGGGTCTCCAGTTGGTTCCTTTCCTTGGTACCAGAAATAGCCTGGAATAAAAACCTTGACCTTGTTAGTGAGTAGGTACCTCTTGAATAGCTTTCATGTCTATGAGCTTTGAAATTTGTAGTTGTGCCTCTGCCCTTTGATTGTGTGGCAGGTTTGGCATGCCTCTCATTTTTGGGAGAGTGTGAAAATGAAATCTGTAGCCTCTGTTTATAACGTCCAGGATCCATTTGTCTGTTGTGACAATATGCCAATTTCTTGTAAATAATGCCAGCTTTCCTCCCAAGGGTGCTGCCAGCTGGTATTTGCTTGGCATGGAAAGGAGGAAGTCATTGGGTTTGTTTCCTGTATTGTTGTGCACTATCCTCACCACCTCTTGGTGCTGGAGATTGCCATTGCCTGCCTCTATATGATCCTTGTGATTGCCCTCTGCCCCTTGTGCGTCTGTATCTACCTCTTTGGGGCTTGTCCATGGCTGGAAAGGACCAGTTCTTAGAAGGCCAATTTCTGCTAAAACGTGGTGGTTGAACCTGTAGAAAAGCTTTGACTGTTTGCATAGATTTGGCTTTTTCTTCCATTTTCCGTAGTATCTCAGCATTAGTACCAAATAGCACATCCTTTTGTAAAGGAGCATCTAATAGTTTAGCTTTCACATGATCAGGCAAGATTTGTTCCCTAAGCCATGCATGTCTACGAATGACTGATCCTGTAACAGCAGCTCTACTTGAGGCCTCTAGGGCATCACAGCCACATTGTAAAGTGTGTTTACCCACTTGCTCTGCACTATGCATCATATCCTGCAACTCCTTCAAATCTGATTGTTCAGGTTGAGACATTTTATTTCTTTACTGTGATAACAGAAACTGCTGACATTTAAGCATATGAAACTGACAATTTAAGGCCCTCATAGCTAGGGTGGCCGAGGTATATACCTTTTTTCCCCACCTTTCTAAGGATCTTGACTCTCTTTCTGAAGGTAGTGGATTCTTAGCAGTAGAGGCCTTCATTCCCTTGGGGCTTTGAGAAATGATTTCAGCGTCAGCATTATGGCTTTTGTAAAGAAATTGGTGAGAGTTAGGAACCCTGTAGTACCTATCAGGCTTGACTGGGGCAGGAGGCAGTGAATCCGGATTAAGGCAAGCCTCCGAGTAAACATCATGAAGTACGTCCAAGACAGGAGGTATCGCCAGAGGTCTGTGTTGAGGTAACAAAAGAAATTCCCCAAGTCTTTTCTTGGAATCAGAAAAGTCTTGGCCTTCCC
Organism: Protopterus annectens; assembly: GCF_019279795.1. Taxonomy (NCBI): domain Eukaryota; kingdom Metazoa; phylum Chordata; order Ceratodontiformes; family Protopteridae; genus Protopterus; species Protopterus annectens. Next base: position 368,330,637 of record NC_056735.1, read on the forward strand.
AATGGAAGTGTTCCCTTCAAGGTGTGCAAGGTTTCCCCAAAAGAAAAATCCTCAGGAGGAGATACTGAAGGATGGACTGCTCTGCATCCGAGTCTTCAAATGGGGAGTAAAAGTGTTCCTCTACATCAGAATGTTCTGAAAAAAGGGAGCCCTGATCAGAAAAGGGAGAATCCTCCTCCACTCTGGGTCTCTTGTCTGGAGGGGGTTGGGAACCCCTGATAAGAGTAATTAAATCTTCAGCCATTTTAAGCATCTGCTTTTTAGGCATGGGGCCTGGGGATGGGCCCTGTGCAACAGGCCTCTTGGGATGCCTGGCTGATATGGACTTAAAGGCCTTAATGGAAAAGGAAGATGACGGTCTAAAGACACCATGGGTGGAAGTGGACCTGTCCACATTAGGAGGCTCAACGCTCACAGTGGCTTCAGTGGTTGTAGTCTGGGTCTGGGCCGAGGAACCTGCAGTCTCGGTTACAGAAAACACCGCCAAAGACGTGTCGTCGGTAGTCAGGGACTGCATAGGCGTCTCGCCGAGAACTGGACCACGTGTAGAAGGTTTTGGCACGGTGTCGGTGGGGACCGCAGACCTCACGCGTCAGTCCTTGTCCTTGCGTTTTTTGGTCAAAACGGTAGTCGGAGTCTCCAACGACATTTTATAATCAAAGGCTGTACCAAAAAAGTGTTGGGCGAACTCCGCCCGACGCTTAATAGTGCGTTTATTGAAAGTCGTGCAAAAGCGACAGCCAGAGACGTCGTGGTCTGGGCCTAAACAAGGTATGCAGAGGGAATGGAAATCCTTATGCGGTATTTGCTTCCCACAAGAAATACAATTGTTAACTTTTTCTGACTTTGGTCTGAGGCAAGAAAAGTTTCCCCAACGGGGTACTTAGCTTTAATGAAGACTTCAGTTTCCAATTTTTCGTAAATTCAGGAGCTGGCCGACTGGCACTTGCGAACTGCTTCTGCTTCGGGCACTGCATGGCAAAAAAGACTGAAGAAAATGGCGTCGGCTGTGTCTTATATACCCCTGCCTCACTAACATCAGGAAAAAAAGCGACAACAACCAACGCCGGACCTAGACTTTGGAATTCGGCCGACCGAGGGACCGCCTGACGGCAGAGAACCCCATATGTGATTACTGCAGCTGTATGCACGATGAACATCTGCTTGAGCAGTGCATGAGGGAAGAGGGGTGGTTCTGTCTTATAATGAGCTGAAATGGCTGAGGCATCAATTTTGATGGAGGAAAAGGAAAGGCCCTTGTGAAGCATCTCAGTTAAGTACTGAATAATCAGAGGTAAACTGGGCGTTGCTGTGCCCATCCCGAGTTTCGTTCCAGGAACAGAATCTTTTCCATTTTTCAGAGTAAGATTTTCTAGTACTAAGCCTCCTTGCCTCCAGAATGACATCCAACACTTGTTTGCTGAGGGATGGTAACAGAGGGATCAAGTAATTAGCCATGCTGCCAGGTTCAGGGTTTGAAGCAGAGGGTGCAGAATCTATTTGTGTGGGTCCATGAAATTTCTGCTTAGTTTGTCTGCCAGTGTATTTAGATTTCCTAACTGGAATTGAGCTTGTAGGTGCATTTGGTAGCTCAAGGCTTTGTTCCACAGAGCCATGGCTAGTCTGCAGAGAGGGTATGAGTGGGTTCCCCCCTGCTTGTTTATGTATCACATAACAGTGGTGTTGTCCGTCTTTACCATCAATTGTCCTGGAAGAATGTGGTCCTTGAAGGCTGTCAGAGCATTCTATACAGCTAACATTTCTTTTTGACTGATATGCAGGTGCATTTGACTTGGGTTCCATTTGCCCTGAATGCACTGCCCTGCCAAGTGAGCCCCCCCATACATAATCTGGGTTTGGGCAGCAGGGGGTAAAGTGAAAGGCAGTCCCTTGTTTTGGTGGCAGGCCTCTGCCCACCAAAGGAAGTCTAACTGTAGGCAAGGTATGACAGGAATCATTGTTTCTACATCCTGAGAATGTTGACACCATGGGCTTTTTAGATACCATTGTAGTTTCCTCATATGCAGTCTTGCATAGGGAATTAGGAGAATGCAAGAGGCCATTAACCCCAAGGCTTGCAGTATTTGTCTTGCAGATAGCAAGGTTTTTGTGGCCATTAGACAAATAAAAAACTACACCAAACTGACACCTAGTATTTATTGTAAAAGTAAAAATACAGATATGGTGAGCACTTTCACGACAGAACTCGTCGCTTCATCAGACACATGAGTAAAGCTAAAACCAACTTTTATAGTGTAGCTAGTAGTCAGCTGACAATTAAAATGAAGTTTGTTAAAACCCATCACAAACTCTAATGGAAATCAAATAAATCATGTGTACAGAAAACATATGTATGAAGCAGATAATTAACTTTAGCACTAACTGTTAAAATAATAATAAAAATACCCAATATACCATTCATAAAAATGCAGGTATAGAGTATATATGCACATAAATACATAAGTTACATACAAATTATATACATATATAAAAAAGACAACTATAAATGTTAGCATTTCAGACAACGGGACTTCTAAGAAGGTTTCAGAGAAGAAATATCATTGAGTCCATGGTATTCAAGTAGTTCATCCAAACAGAAGAGGTGGTGATACAGAAAATTTGACGGAGAGCATGGAGCAGAAATGGATTATCTCGCTAAATGCTGAGAGATACCCTGGACTCAATAGCATTTCTTCTCTGAAACCTTTTGTATGTCATTCTCTAGTTCCCAGAAATCTTTCAGGAATTCTGAGATGCGGTTGCTGTCAATGGGATCAAGTGCCGATACACAAGAGGATTCAAAGTTGAGCAGTGGGTTAATTCTACATCCAAAATCTGTAAGAACCGGTCATTATTGGTACCTGTTGTTCCCTCATTATGCAAGATATCCATAGATATAAACAGTGGTAAGGAAACCAATGCTTTAGCTAACCATGTTAAACTGAATGACTTTAGACACACTTAGTTATTTTGCCATTCAAGTTGTTCATCCAAATAGAAGAGGTGGTGATATAGAAAATGTGACAGAGTACTGAGCAGAAATGGATTCTCTCGCTAAATGCTGAGAGATACCCTGGACTCAATGGTATTTCTTCTCTGAAACCTTTTTTGAAGTCCCATCGTCTGAAATGCTAACATTTATAGTTGTCTTTTTTATGTATGTATGTATGTGTGTGTGTGTGTGTGTGTGTGTGTGTGTGTGTGTGTGTGTACATATATATATATATACACACGTTTATTGGGTATTATTATTTTTAACAGTTAGTGCTAAAGTTATTTATCTGCTTCATACATATGTTTTCTGTACACATGACTTATTTGATTTCCATTAGAGTTTGTAATGGGTTTTAACAAACATGGGATTTTGTCAGCCGACTACTAGCTACACTATAAATGTTGGTTTTAGCTTTACTCATGCATCTGATGAAGTGACGAGTTCTGTCGTGAAAGCGCTCACCATATTTGTATTTTTCACTTTTACAATAAATACTCGGTGTGTCAGTTTGGAGCAGTTTTTTATTTGTCTAGTTCTTCTGGTATCTGCACCTGCTTGCTTTAAGCAGTTTGTGTTTTTCAGTATGTTTTTTTTGTGGCCATTAGTTTGAAGTAAGCTTTCAAATGTTTGTCTGGCGTGAAGAAAGCCATCTGGAAAGTTGTGTTCAAGCTTGCTCCCAGGAATACAATTTGACAGGGTACAAGATATGATTGCTTTTCGTTTATGGTGTACCCCAGACAAGTTAGAACCCTTTGTACAAAGGCCAGATGATTCAAAAGTATGTCCTGGTTTTCTGCCTGAATTACACAATCGTCCAGGTATGGGTATATTTGAATATTTCTTTGCCTGCAAAATGCAATGACTGGAGCTAGGCACTTTGTGAAGTCCCTGGGTGCAGTAGATAAGCCAAAGGGCAGTACAGAGAATTGATGATGCATGTGGCCTGCTTTGAAACGTAGGTATCTTCTGCAAGATTCCCTGAATGGGATGTGCAAGTAGGCTTCCTTTAAATCCAGTGTTGACAATCAGGCATCCCTGACTAGCATAGGAAGCAACTGAAGAGTTAGCATCTTGAATTTTGGGATCACCAAAAAGGTGTTCAGGATAGAGAGATCCAGGATAGGACACCATGTGTTGTCTTTTCTGGGAACCAGGAAAAGTCTTGAATAGCAACCTTGTCCCCTTTCCTCTTCTGGGAGGGCATGAATAGCCCTTATACTTACGAGAAAAAGTACTTGCTTTTGAACCTCTTCCCACTGGATTTGGGGGTAGATCTGGCCAACAGTTTGGGGTTCTGCTGGTTCTGGGTTTGGACTGAAAAGGCCTGGAAAAGGCAGGAAAGGACCAATTCTTAGAGGGCCAATGCCTACTAAATCTTGGTGGCTGTACTTGCAGGAAATCTTTAACAGTTTGCATAGATTTAGCTTTTTCCTCCATCTTTTTAAGTACTACTGCTTTATTGCCAAAACAGGCGGTCCCGGTTTAAGGGAGCATCCAGCAATTTAGCTTTAACATGATCTGGCAAAGATGACTCCTTAAGCCAAGCATGCCTTCTAAGTATATGCCCAGTGACAGCAGCCCTGCAAGATGCCTCTGGTGAATCAAAACCACATTGCAAAGTACGCTTTCCAACTTGTTCAGCAGAATGCATTAAATCCTGTAAATCCTTATTATCAGCACAAATAAACATTTTCTGTTTAAGCAATCCAATAATATGCTGCTGATACTTTAACATATAAAACTGGCAGTTTAAGGCACTAATGGCTAACGGTGCAGAAGTCTATACCTTCTTTCCCCATCTATCCAGCGCCGTTGAATCTCTATCAGAGGCGGTAGGATTTTTGGCAGTAGTAGCCTTAATGCCCTTGGGTCCCTGCGAAATAGTCTCAGAATTTGCAGTAGAATTTTTAAAAAGGAACTCGTTAGTGTCAGGAAAGTACAGTTTTGTACCTACCATAAATGTAGATGTCCGAACTGGATAGCATCTGCAGTCATAACAACTGGGTTGTCCTGTCGTCAGGCAGCCCTGCAGTCGGCCGGATTCCAAAGTCCGGGTCCGGCTTCGGCTGATGTCGCACTCCACCCGACGTCATCTCTGTTGGTCTTCGGGTATAAAAGCATCAGCCGACGCCATTTTCCTCAGTGTTTCTTGCCCCAGATGCCAGTAGCCCTCTTGCATGCTAAAAATTTGGATAGATGCCAATGTTTCCAAATAGATAGAGGTAAACACAACAATAAACATATATGTACATATATACAAACAAATACACCATAAAGACTCCCCCAACAGCTAGCTATTAGGAGGGTAAACACCCTAGGAGTACCACAGAGGGAAGGAGGGAGGTAATCCTGACTGCAGATGCTATCCAGTTCGGACATCTACATTTATGGTAGGTACAAAACTGTACTATGTCCTTCATGGATGCATCTGCAGTCATAACAAGTGGGTAGAATACCATAGCCAACAAGGGAGGAGGATAAAAGTAGATTATGGTGTGTTTAGGATCCCTTGCAGTACAGCAGTGGCAAACCCTGCTCGGGATCTGGAATATAGAGGCAAATTATAATGCTTGGCAAATGTATGCACGGAGGTCCAAGTAGCCGCCTCAATAATGTCTTTGGTTGCCACTCCTCGTAAGAAGGCTGTGGTAGTGGCTGTTGCCCTTGTAGAATGAGGTCTTATGTTCTGTGGAATTGGTTTTCCATGGAAGGAGTAACAGTAACGTATGCAGTTTCCTATCCATTTGGAGATTGTCTGTTTGGAAATAGCTTTTCCTTCCCTTCCTGTTGCATAGGCTACAAAAGTTGGTCAGTCTTTCTGCTGTTTTTTGTTCTGTCCAAGTAGTAGCGTAGCTGTCTATGTACATCCAAGGTATGCAGTATTCTTTCCCTCTGTTTTGTGGGTTGGGAAAGAAGGTAGGTAGGTGGATTGCCTGGTTCAAAGACACTCTGGATACCACCTTGGGCATAAATGTAGGATTAGTCCTCATGGACACTCTATCTTGGTGGAAGATTAGGAAGGGTTGCACTGCCATTAAGGCCTGTAGTTCTGAAACCCTCCTTGCTGAAGTTATTGCCAGTAGGAAAGCAGTTTTCCATGACAGGTGTTGTAGGTCTGCTGTTGCTGCTGGTTCAAAGGGTGATAGTGTCAACTTTTCTAGCACAAAGTTTAAATCCCAAGCTGGTAATGGTGGTTTCCTTGGAGGTTTTACATTCTTGATTCCTCTGAGGAACTGCCTGAGCAAAGGGTGCGAAAAACAGGTGGATCAAAGCTGTATTCTGCTGAAATAGCTGATGCATGTATCTTGATGGAGGAGTAGGACAGGCCTGAATGAAGAAGTTCGCCAGATACTCCAGAATGTTAGGCATATCTATGTTTGACACATCTTTTCCTCTTTCCGCACTCCAAATGACAAACCTTTTCCATTTCCCAGCATAGTTCCTTCTTGTTGAAGGTCTGCGTGCTTCAAGAATAATGTCTTTAACTCTTTGGGAAAGTTCTGGATTAGCTGCTGTTATGTGATGTTCCATGCAGTCAGTTGCAGCGTTTTAGGTTTGGATGTATGATGCTGTAGTTGTTCTGAGTTAACATCAAAGGCATCAGAGGTATTGGCCACATTTTGTTCGAGACATGCTCTTCAGTAGTGGGTACCAGTGCTGTCTTGGCCAGTTTGGAGCTATCAGGATTATCCTTGGACGTTCTTCCTTGATTTTTAGTAGTACCTTGTGTATCAAAGGAAGAGGTGGGAATGCATATGCTGTTAGGCCTTTCCAGTTGAAGGAGAGTGAGTCCACTTTCCATGCTAGTGGGTGGAATGTCCTTGTGCAGAATTTTTGAGCTGGTGATTGAGAGGTGATGAAAAGGTCTATCTGTGGCATTCCCCATTTCTTTGAGATGGTCTTGAAGATGTCCGGTGCAGTTTCCATTCGTGGGCATCCGGTGGTTCTGCTTAATATGTCTGCTAGAGTATTGTCTTTCCCGGTACAAATATTGCCTGTAACTGAATGTTGTAGCTGAGTGCCAGGGTCCACAGCTCCAAGGTCATTCTGCATAGGGGTATGAATGAGTGCCTCCCTGTTTGTTGATGTACCACATGACTGTGGTGTTGTCTGTCCTTATCATCAACTGGCCCTCTTTGAGAAATGGTTTGAACTTTTGGATTGCCAGTTTTACTGCCAGCATTTCTTTTAGATTGATGTGCAGGCGAAGTTGATCCTGTGTCCACAATCCTTGCACGCATTTGTCCAGCATGTGGGCCCCCCATCCTAGGTCTGAAGCGTCTGTTGTGATGGTCTGGCTTGGTTGACATCTGCGAAAGGGTAGGCCTGGGTTTGACTGGCATGCCTGAGCCCACCATAGGAACTCCTGTTTTAAGCATGGAATTAGTGGGATTTCTGTTTCTAGACTGTGTCTGTGTTGGGACCATAAATTCTTTAGGTACCACTGTAGTTTCCTCATATGTAGTCTGGCGAATGGGACCAAGATTATGCATGATGCCATGAAGCCCAAGGCCTGCAGAACTTTTCTTGCTGTTAACTTGTTCAGTTTTGTTAGTGCCAAGTAAAGAGGAAGTTATTTTTGTTTTTCTGTAGTCAGGAATGCCATTTGTTGTACTGTGTCCAATTCAGCCCAAGAACGTCCTTGTTTGGGATGGTATCAGCCTTGACTTTTGTAAATTGACTGTGTATCCCAGTCCTTGTAGCAAGTAAATGACCCTTTGTAAATCTGTTGTCAGCTTGCTTTTGTTGTCCCCTTGTAGCAGGCAGTCGTCCAGGTATGGGTAAATTTGAATTCCCTGTAGTCTGCAATGGGCGATTACTGATGCCAGGCATTTTGTGAATACTCTGGGCGCAGTAGATAAGCCAAAGGGCAATGCTGAGAATTGATAGTGCTCTGATCCTGCAAGAAATCTGAGGTATCTTCTGCAGATTGGTCGAATGGGGACGTGCAGGTATGCCTCCTTGAGATCTAGAGTTACCAGCCAAGACTCCTTGCCCAGCATGGGAAGAAGTTGCTGTAGGGTCAGCATTTTGAATTTTGGGACAATGATGTATGTATTTAAGGTGGACAGGTCGAGAATTGGTCTCCAACTTTTTCCTTTCTTGGAACTAGGAATAGTCTGGAGTAGAACCCCTTTCCTTGGTCTGCTGTTGGCACTCTTTCCACAGCTCTCATGTTTGCTAACTCCATTATCTGGCGTAGAGCCTCTGTTTTTTGATTTGGAGGTAGGTTTGGCATTCCTCTTTTGACTGGTAAAGTGTGGAAGTGAAACCGGTAACCTTGATCTATGGTTTGTAAAATCCACTTGTCTTTTGTTATGTAGTGCCAGTTCTTTGAAAATAAGGTTAACTTTCCGCCTAGAGGAGCTGCTATTTGTTCCCTGGTAGGCGGATTTAGGATTAAGTCACTGTGGTTGTGCTGATGTAGTGGCAGTGGCTGTGTCTGCGCCTCTGTTGTTACCTTGCCACTGTCGTCCTCTGTAGGCACCTCCTCTGGATTGGTTTCTACCTCTAGAGCGTCTATTCCTGCCCCTTTGAAATTTTGTGGAGTCAGGAAAGGACCAATTTTTGGCAGGCCAGTTCCTGCTAAACCTTGGGGTTGAACCTGCAAGAAATCTTTAACAGTTTGAACAGATTTTGCCTTTTCTTCCATTTTCTTCATAACCTGCTGGGCAGGTGTACCAAACAAACTTGTCTTGTCCATAGGAGCATCTAGCAACTTAGCTTTAACATGATCCGGTAAAGCTTGTTCTTTTAGCCATGCATGCCTTCTTATCACTGTGCCTGTCATGGCTGATCTAAATGAAGCCTCCAGTGCATCATAGCCACATTTTAGGAATGGTTGCTAACCTGTTGTATGTTATTTACCATCTCTAATACATATTTCTTATCAAGAGATTCATCAGTGGTTAGTTTTTAGTTAACTGATCAAGCATAAACTCTTGGTATTGTATCATGTGAAACTGACAGTTTAAAGCTCTAGCTGAGAGAGTAGCTGAAGTGTAGACCTTTTTACCCCATCTGTCTAATGACCTTGCTTCCCTTTCAGAAGGAATAGGGTTTTTAGCTGTGGTCGCTACTGCCTTGGGACCCTGGGATATAGTTTCTGGATCTGCAAGTGGGGCCTTATAAAGGTGGTGATGAGTATCTGGCACCCTGTAAAATCTGTCTGGTTTGGCAGGGGCTGGGGTAAAGAATCTGGAGCGGAGCAAACATCATTGAAAGCATCATCCACCACAGAGAGAACAGGAGGTATAGCTAAGGGCCTGTGCTGTGGGAGGTGCAGAAAGGTCCTAAGTCTTTTCTGGAGTCTGAAAAATCCTGTTGCTGCCATTGGAACTGTTCTCGCATGGCATGCAAGGTTTCCCCAAAGGAGAATTCTTCTGGTGGGGAAGCAGCTGGAATGGATTCTTCAGCATCAGAATCTTCAAAATTGGAGAAGGGAGCCTCAGGCTGGTCAGTTATGTCTGATTCATCAGCAGAATCATCAGAAGACACTGGCTCAGGGGCTCTGCCCTAGGTCTCTTCTCTGGGGCTGAGAGGCCCTGTCTGGGTGAGATTGAGATCCTCTAATTAAAGAAATTAAATCTTCTGCCAAAGAAAGCATTTGAGAACTAGAAGAGGGCCGGATGTGGGGGTTTAACAGGCACTGTTTTAGAAGTCTTGGCTGCTTTAGCCCTGGCGAAGGCCTTAATGGACATGGCAGCAGGAGGCCTAGCAGCACCACGTGCTGCGGTAGAGACATGGCACGCAATGGTGTCTGATAAGTCAACCACCGTAGTGGGTAAAATTTCTGAGGTCGATTCAAGAGTTGTAGCAGGGGCCTCAGTTGTAAGAATAGGTTCAGCTGTACTTTGATCAGTTTTCTCGGTTTCAGCGAAACCGAGACACTCATGTTTGCTTTACCGTGGTTTCGGCGAAACCGCGGACCATGAGTGTCGGTCTTTATCTTTGCGTTTTTGGGGTAGTCGGAGGATCCGGCGGCATAATGTACGCAAAATCAGAACCGAAAAACTGTTCTGCAAACTCCGGCGTCTAAGCGTCGTCGGTTGAAAGAGGCACAGGCGAACAGGCTGCTACGTCGTGGGCTGGGCCTAAACAAGGCAGACAGTAAGAGTGGAAATCTTTATGAGGTATTTGTTTCCCACAGGTTAAACAATTGTTAACTTTTCTGACATCGGCTGAGGCAAGAAAGAGTCCCCAGCGGGTACTTAGCTTTAGAAGTCTTCAAGTAGTATTCGGTAGAAGTAATCTCTGGATCCGACCGACCGGCACTTGCGAACAGCTTCTGCTTGAGCGGCAAGAAAGACTGAGGAAAATGGCGTCGGCTGATGCTTTTATACCCGAAGACCAACAGAGATGACGTCGGGTGGAGTGCGACATCAGCCGAAGCCGGACCCGGACTTTGGAATCCGGCCGACTGCAGGGCTGCCTGATGACAGGACAACCCACTTGTTATGACTGCAGATGCATCCATGAAGGACATCCCTGTAATACCTATCTGGTTTTCTAGGAGCAAGAGGAAAGAAGTCAGGGGCCAAGCTAGATTCTGAAAAGGCATCAAACAATGTCCAGTACAGGGGGAATAGCTAAAGGCCTGTGTTGGGACAGGAGCAAGAAATCCCCAAGCCTATTTTTAGAATCACAGTAATCCTGGCTTTCCTAGCGAAAATGCAGAGTATGCAAGGTTTCACCAAAAGAGAAATCCTCTGGAGGGGAAGCAAAGGGAATAGAGTCCTCTGCAACAGAATCCTCATAGGTAGAGGAGAGTAAATCCTGGTCATCAGAGGAAACAGAAATTTCAGAATCCTGATCAGAAGTATAAGCAAATTCAGTCCTAGGTCTCTTAGAGGGGGAAGGTTGGCTTCCACTGATTAAAGTAAAGTCTTCAGCCATTCTTATAATTTGTTTATAGGCACAGAGGCATGACCATGCAGTCTGGGCATCGGTTTTCTAGGCATGTATCGAATTTTAGGCCTTGAAGAAGATGACTTCTGTTTAATATGCAAGTCAGTAGGGCTTGAATACACCCTCAGAAGCTGGTGCCTGCACAGCAGCTCCAGACCCATCCAAGGTACAGACATCCACAGGTTCCACAGTTGAAGCATCTTGCGGCATACCAGACTCCGAATGGGTCTCCGTAGAGGCCTGCGAATCTGAAATAGTGGGTATCTGGAGCTGCGAAAGCACTTCAGAGTACCGGCGAACAGGCGACTAGCTTGGGAGAAGCGTCGTCGGCAGCTTTGGACATAGCCAGCCTATCTCGGTCTTTATCTTTGCGCTTTTTCAGAATGTCGGTAGTTTGGTGGCTTAGCGAAGCCATATCTGGATAATTGAACAGAGTACCATAATATTTTAGAAGTGTAAATATACTGACGACGAATAGTTCGTTTAAATAAGGCACAAAATCAAGAGCGAGGTAATGTCTTGGTCAGGGCCTAGGCAAGGAATACAGTACAAATGAAAATCTTTGAGGTATTTGCTCTCCACAAGAAATACAACCACTTGACTTTTACAGACATCGGTTTAGATCAAGAAACAGTTTTCCCAATGGGGTAATTACCTTTAGTTGAAGACTTCAGTTCTAAAACTCAAACACGGAAATTTCAGAAGTCGGCCGACCGGCACTTGCGAACTGCTTCTGCTTCGGGCACCGCACGGCAAGAATGACTGATGTAATGGTGTCGGCTGCATGATTTATACCCCTGACTACCAGACGTCATAGAAGATGAGATAGCAACCGACGCAGGACCAAAGACTTTGATAATCAGGCCGACTGAGGGCTACTGTAAGCAGATAACCCAAATGTGATGACTGCAACAGTGAAATACGAAGATCATCACAACCTATATGTACCTATCCTGGTGTGTCGCATGATAAATAACCAATGAATATAAAAGCATAAAAACTTGGCATGATTTAATATACAGTAAATTACCTAACACCCCAAAATGTACAGTCGTGTACACTTACCATAAATGCAGATGTTAGAGTGTATTCACTGTTGCAGTCATTACATTTGGGTTATCCTGCTGGCAGGTTGCCCTCAGTCAGCCTGAATTCCAAAGTCTTGGGTCCTGAGTGGGTTGCTGTCGCCTCTTCAGGGGTATAAAAGATGCAGCAGACGCCATTTTATTCAGTTTTTCTTGCCCCACGCCATTTTATTCAGTTTTTCTTGCCCCACATGTCAGGTGCCCCCAAAAGGGTAGGCTAAAATTATGTAAATAAGACATACATGCACCAAAATAAGCTTTATCTTCATCTATAAAGAAATACACCACCTAGGTTGCATAGATTAGAGAAGTAAAGATAAGTTCCAGCAAAAATAAGGGGGAATGGCGGGTGGGTAACCTGGACTGCAACAGTGAATACACTCTAACATCTACATTTATGGTAAGTGTATACAACGTACAGTTTTGTACCTACCATAAATGTAGATGTCCGATAGACATGCAACTGCAGTCATAACATGTGGGTTGTCCTGCCTCAGGCAGCCCTCGGTCGGCCGTTCAAAGTCTGGGTCCGATGTCGGCTGATGTCGCATTTCTCTCCGTCAGAGCGGCTGGAGTACATAAGCATCAGCAGACGCCATTTTCTTCAGTGTTTCTTGCCCCAGATGCCAGGTGCCCTCCAAGGAAGGCTGTAATCAAATTGGAAGACAAAAACAGGATTCCAAACAAATAAATGAGCAATAAAACAAATACACCATAACAGATATCCCCAGCTAAGAGTAACAGGGATAGGAGTGGACCCTAGGCATAGAGGGGTATGGAGGGAGGAAAATCCGACTGCAGTTGCATGTCTATCGGACATCTACATTTATGGTAGGTACAAAACTGTACTATGTCCTTCAAGAATGCAACTGCAGTCATAACATGTGGGTAGAATACCATAGCTTAGCTGGGGGAGGAGGTATGCTCTAGGACAGAGATGGTGTGGCAATCAAACCCTGCAGGACTGCCGAAGCAAAGCCTGCTCTGGATCTGGAGTATAGAGGGAGATTGTAGTGTTTGGAGAATGTATGCACGGAGCTCCATGTAGCAGCTTCTAGAATGTCCTTAGTAGGCACCCCTCTTAAGAATGCTGTAGAGGTGGCTGTAGCTCTGGTGGAATGTGGTCTGACATTGGCTGGTACAGTCTTTCCATGAAAGGAATAACAGAATCTGATGCAATGTCCAATCCATTTAGAAATAGTCTGTTTTGAAATTGCTTTTCCTTGGACTGCAGGGGCGTAAGCTACAAAAAGTTGTTCAGACTTCCTACTGGCCTTGGTTCTGTCCAGGTAGTATCGAAGTTGTCTGTGAATGTCCAAGGTATGCAACAGTCTTTCCCCCTTATTCTAAGGATTGGGGAAAAAAGCAGGCAGATGAATGGCTTGATTTAAAGAAACCCTAGATACCACCTTTGGCATACAAGTAGGGTTGGTCCTTAATGAAACCCTGTCTCTATGAAAAATAATAAAGGGTGGTATTGCCATTAGGGTCTGTAGCTCCGAAACCCTTCTTGCTGAGGTAATTGCCAACAGAAAAGCTGTCTTCCATGAGAGAAATTGCAAGTCAACTGAAGCTGCTGGCTCAAATGGAGGTAGAGTCAGTTTTTCCAAGACAAAATTGAGGTCCCAGGCTGGCACTGGGGCCTTTCTTGGTGGCTTAATGTTCTTGATTCCCCTGAGGAATTGTCTTAGTAAGGGGTGAGAGAAAAAGTACAGTTTTGTACCTACCATAAATGTAGATGTCCGATAGGCATGCATCTGCAGTCCTTACAAATGGGTTGTCCTGTCGTCAGGCAGCCCTTCGGTCGGCCGGATTCCAAAGTCTGGGTCTGGCATCGGCTGGTGTCGCACTTCACCCGACGTCATAGCGGCAGTTATTCGGGTATAAAGGCATCAGCCGACGCCATTTTCCTCAGTGTTTCTTGCCCCAGATGACAGGTGCCCTCTAGGAAGGCTAAATTTGGATAAATGCAAATGGTTCCAAATAGTAGAGAGCAAACAAAGAATAAGCATGTATGTACATATATACAAACAAATACACCATAATAGATTCCCCCAGCTAGCTACAAGATGGGCAAATACCCTAGGAGTACCACAGAGGGGAAGGAGGGTGGGTAATCCTGACTGCAGATGCATGCCTATCGGACATCTACATTTATGGTAGGTACAAAACTGTACTATGTCCTTCAAGGATGCATCTGCAGTCCTTACAAATGGGTAGAATACCATAGCCAAACTGGGGGAGGAGGAGAAATTAGATTATGGTGTAGTTAAGATCCCTTGCAAAACAGCAGTGGCAAAACCTGCTCGGGATCTGGAGTATAAAGGTAAATTATAATGCTTGGCAAATGTATGCACGGAGCTCCAAGTAGCAGCCTCTAAAATGTCTTTGGTAGCCACTCCTCATAAGAAAGCTGTGGTAGTGGCTGTAGCCCTTGTAGAGTGAGGCCTGATGTTTTCTGGAGTTTTCTTCCCATGGTAGGAGTAACAAAATCTAATGCAATTTCCTATCCACTTACAGATTGTCTGTTTTGAAATTGCTTTTCCTTCCATTCCTGTCGCATATGCTACCAGTAGCTGGTCAGTCTTTCTATTGCTCTTGGTCCTGTCCGGGTAGTAACGTAATTATCTATGTACATCCAAGGTATGCAACGGTCTTTCTCCCCTGTTCTGTGGGTTGGGGAAGAATGTAGGTAGGTGGACAGATTGATTTAAAGATACCCTGGAGACCACCTTTGGCATAAAAGTAGGATTAGTTCTCATGGACACTATCTTGATGGAAGATCAGGAAGGGCTGTACTGCCATTAATGCCTGTAGCTCAGATACCCTTCTTGCTGAAGTGATTGCAAGCAGGAAAGCAGTTTTCCATGTTAAGTACTGTAATTCTGCTGTTGCTGCTGGCTCGAAAGGAGTGAGTGTCAACTTTTCTAGCACAAAGTTCAAGTCCCATGCTGGCAATGGTGGCTTCCTAGGTGGTTTTACATTTTTAATTCCTCTCAGAAACTGCCTGAGCAGAGGATGTGAGAAGAGTGGAGGATCCAAGTTGTATTCTGCTGAAATAGCTGATGCATGAATCTTAATGGAAGAGTAGAACAGGCCGTTGTGGAAGAGCTCTGCCAAGTATTCCAGGATGTTAGCTATGTTTACCAGTGACACATTCTCTCCTTTTGCAGTACTCCAAATGAGATATCTTTTCCATTTTGCTGAATAATTTTTTCTTGTTGAGGGTCTGCGAGCCTCCAAGATAATGTCTTTAACCCTTTGAGATAAATCTGGGTTATTTGGTCTTATGCAATGTTCCAGGCAGCCAGCTGCAGTGTTTTCAGGTTTGGATGCAGGGTTTTGAAGTTGTTTTGTGTTAACAGCAAAGGAACTAGGGGCAGAGGCCATATTTGTTCCCAAGACATACTCCTCAGTAATGGGTACCAATGTTGCCTTGGCCAGTCCGGAGCTATCAGGATGATCCTTGGACGGTCTTCTTTGATCTTCAATAGCACCTTGTGCATCAAAGGAAGAGGTGGGAATGCATATGCTGTCAGGTTTTTCCAACGGAGTCCACTTTCCAAGCAAGTGGGTGGTACGTCCTTGTGCAGAATTTTTTCAGTTGGTGATTGTGTGGGGATGCAAATAAGTCTATTTCTGGTAGTCCCCATTTCCCTGCAATGGTTTTGAAGATGTCCGGATGCAGCATCCATTCGTGGGCATCCGTGATAGTTCCGCTTAGGATGTCTGCTAGTATATTTTCTTTTCCTGGCACAAAAATTGCTTATAACTGAATGTTGAAGCTCAGTGCCACATTCCAGAGGTCCATTGCCATCCGGCATAGAGGGTATGAATGTGTGCCTCCCTGTTTGTTGATGTACCACATAACTGTGGTGTTGTCCGTCCTTATCAGCAGTTGACCCTGTCGAAGAAATGGTCTGAATGCCTGAATTGCCAGTTTTACTGCCAGCATTTCCTTTTGATTTATGTGCAGGTGCAGCTGGTCTTGATTCCATAAGCCTTGTATGCACTTGTCCAGCATGTGTGCCCCCCAACCGAGGTCTGAGGCGTATGTTGTGATGGTCTGGCTTGGTTGAGTGCTGTGGAAGGGCAGTCCCTTGTTTGATTGACAGGCCTGAGCCCACCATTGGAATTCTTGCTTCAGGCATGGAATTATTGGAATTTGGGTTTCTAGGCTGTGCTTGTGCTGAGACCATAAATTCCTTAGGTACCACTGTAACTTTCTCATATGTAGTCTGGCATGTGGAATCAATATTATGCAGGATGCCATGTAACCGAGAGCTTGCAGGACTTTTCTTGCTGTTAGCTGGTTCTGCTTTGTTAATGCCATGAAGTAGAAAAAGAGTTGCTCCTGTTTTTCTACTGTCAAGAATGCCATTTGTTTTGTTGTGTCCAGATCTGCACCCAAGAAGGTTATCCTTTGGGATGGTATCAGCCTTGACTTTTTATATATTGACTGTGTATCCCAGGGCTTGTAGTAGATGAATGACCCTTTGCAAATCTCTTGTTAATTTGATCTTGTTGTCCGCTTGTACCAGGCAGTCGTCCAGGTATGGGTAAATTTGAATTCCCTGAAGCCTGCAATGAGCAATTACTGATGCCAGGCATTTCGTGAATACTCTGGGCGCAGTAGATAAGCCAAAGGGCAATGCTGAGAATTGATAATGCTCTGATCCTGCAAGAAATCTGAGGTATCTTCTGCAATTTGGTCGTATGGGGACGTGCAGGTATGCCTCCTTGAGATCTAGAGTTACCAGCCAAGACTCCTTGCCCAGCATGGGAAGAAGCTGCTGTAGGGTCAGCATTTTGAATTTTGGAACAATGAGGTATGTGTTTAAAGTGGACAGGTCGAGAATAGGTCTCCATTGGTTTTCTTTTCTTGGTACCAGGAAGAGTCTGGAGTAAAATCCTTGCCCTTGTTCCATAGATGGTACCCTTTCTACAGCTCTCATCCTTAGTGAGTTATCTGTTCTAGAGCGTCTGTCTTCTGATTTGGAGGTAGGTTTGGCATTCCTCTCTACCTTGGTAGAGTATGGAAGTGAAACCTGTAACCTTGGTCTATTGTCTGTAAAATCCATTTGTCTCCTGTGATGTATTGCCAGTTTACTGAAAATAAGGCTAGCTTCCCGCCTAAGGGTGCCTCTAGTTGTTTCCTGGTAGGTGGTGCCAGAGCCAAGTCACTGTGATTGTCCTGTGGAAGTGGTGGTGGCTGGATCTGTGGCTGTACCTCGCTGGTTGTTAGCCTGCCACTGACGTCCCCTGTAGGCACCTCTGGATTGACCCCTGCCTCTTGAGCGTCTATTCCTGCCTCTCGGAGGTCTGGAGGTGTCTGGAAAGGACCAATTCTTGGAAGGCCAGTTCCTGCTAAACCTTGGAGGCTGGACCTGCAAGAAATCCTTGACTGTCTGTATAGATTTTGCTTTCTCTTCCACCTTCTTCAGCACCTGCTGTGCAGGGGAGCCAAACAAATTGAGCTTATCCATGGGAGCATCTAGGAGTTTTGATTTAACATGGTCTGGTAAGGACTGCTCTTTTAACCATGCATGTCTTCTGATCACTGTGCCAGTTATGGCTGATCTAAAGGAAGCCTCCAGTGCATCATAGCCGCATTTTAAGGAATGATTACTGACCTGCTGAATGTTATGTACCATTTCCTGTACAGATTTTTTGTCTAATGGTTCATCCGAGGACAGTTTTTTAGTTAACTGTTCTAACATAAATTCCTGATACTGAATCATGTGGAATTGACAATTCAAGGCCCTAGCTGAAAGAGTAGCAGAAGTGTAAACTTTCTTAACCCATCTCTCTAAGGCCCTAGATTCCCTTTCAGAGGGGAGGGGGTTCTTGGTAGCTGCTACAGCCTTGGGTCCCTGGGAGATGGTTTCGGGATCTGCAAAAGGGGCCTTATACAAATGATAATGTGTGTCCGGAACCCTGTAGTACCTATCGGGCTTAGCAGGGGCCGGAGGAAGAGAATCAGGAGCAGTACAAGCATCATTAAAAGCATCATCCACAACAGTGAGTACTGGAGGAATGGCTAAAGGCCTATGCTGTGGCAAATGCAAAAAGGTTCTAAGCCTTTTCCTAGAGTCTGAAAAATCCTGGCCCTGCCATTGAAATTGTTCCCTCATAGCATGCAAGGTTTCCCAAAAAGAAAATTCCTCAGGAGGAGAGGCAGACGGAATGGACTCTTCTGCATCAGAGTCCTCATAAGGAGAAAAAGGGCCCTCTGGAGGGTTTGAATTATCTGATTCATCAGAGGAGCCATCTGAAGAAACTGGCTCAGGGGGCTCTACTCTAGTCCTCTTCTCTGGAGATGGGTGAGAGGCCCTGTCTGGATGTGGTTGGGATCCCCGGATTAAAGAAATGAGATCCTCTGCTAGACTAAGCATTTGTGAACTAGAACTAGGCCTGTGAGAGGGGGTCTTAGCAGGCACAGTTTTGGTAGTTTTTGCTGCTTTAGCCCTGGAAAAGGCCTTAATCGACATGGATGCAGGAGGCCTAGCAGCTCCACGTGCAGGGGTAGAAATATCCAAAGGGATAGTATCAGGTAAATCCTGTGAACCTGCAAGAGCAGGTGTGATTTCAGTCGCAGATTCAGCCAAGTTGGATGAGGCCTCGGTAAGAGGCAAGCTTTAGCAGGTGTGATTTCAGTCGCAGGTTCAGCCAAGTTGGATGAGGCCTCGGTAAGAGGCAAGCTTTCGGCCGAAGGAAGAACCGTGGACTCGGTTTCAGCCGAAACAGAGACACTCGCGGTTGGCTTAACCGCGGTTTCGGCCGAAACCACGGACCGCGAGTGTCAGTCCTTTTCCTTGCGTTTTTTAGAAATTTGCGTAGTCGGGAGTATCCGACTGCATAATGTAAGCAAAAGTGGAGCCGAAAAACTCTTCAGCAAATTCCGACCGACGTCTAAGCGTTCGTCGGTTGAAAGAAGAACAGGCTAGACAAGCTGCTACGTCGTGGTCTGGGCCTAAGCAAGGTAAGCAGTAAGAGTGGAAATCTTTATGAGGTATTTGTTTCCCACAATTTAAACAGTTATTCACTTTTTCTGACATCGGCTGAGGCAAGAAAGAGTCCCCAACGGGGTACTTAGCTTTTTAGAAGTCTTCGGTACTTGTAGTAGTAATCTCTGGTTCTGACCGACCGGCACTTGCGAACAGCTTCTGCTTCGGGCGCCACGCGGCAAGAAAGACTGAGGAAAATGGTGTCGGCTGATGCCTTTATACCTGAATAACTGCCGCTATGACGTCGGGTGAAGTGCGACACCAGCCGAGGCCAGACCCAGACTTTGGAATCCGGCCGACCGAAGGGCTGCCTGACGACAGGACAACCCCATTTGTAAGGACTGCAGATGCATCCTTGAAGGACATCAGGAGGATCAGTGTTGTATCTTGCTGAAATAGCCGATGCATGTATCTTTATGGAAGAATATGAGAGGCCGTTCTTTAACATATCTGCCAAATATTCCAAGATGAGTGGGATGTTCAACAATGATGCATCATGTCCCTTGCTGGTATTCCAATTGCTGGATCTTTTCCACTTTGCTAAGTAAACCTTTCTGGTGGATGGTCTTCGAGCCTCTGTTAGTATCCGCTGAACTTCCTTGGAGAGAGATCAGCTGAAGTTATTTATGGGATCTCCCAGGCTGTTAGCTGCAGTGTCTGAAGATTTGGATGCAGTGTTTCGAAATTGTGTTGAGTCAACAGTAGAGGCCACTGGGGGAAGGCCCACCTCCTGGTGTGACATATGCTCCGTAGTAGTGGGTACCAGTGTTGTCTTGGCCAATCCGGAGCTATTATGATTCCCTTGGGCTTCTCTGCTTTGATCTTTAGTAATACTGAGGTCATCAGTGGCAGAGGTGGGAATGCACAGATTGCTAGGGAGTTCCAGTTGAATGAGAGGGCATCTATTTTCCACGCTTTTGGATGGTATGTCCTTGTGCAAAATTTTGGTAGAAGATGGTTGAGGTGAGAGGCAAATAGGTCCACTTCTGGCTTGCCCCATGTCGAAGTGAGTTGTCTGAAGGCCTTCGGATGTAACCTCCACTCGTGTGGATCTGCGAAATTCCTGCTTAGGCTGTCCGCCAACACATTGTCTTTTCCTGGAACAAACTGGGATTGTAACTGGATGTTTAGGCTCAGTGATTTCTCCCAAAGCTGCATTGTCAGTCTGCAAAGGGTAAGAGTGGGTGCCCCCCTGCTTGTTTATGTACCACATCACAGTGGTGTTGTCTGTCCGTATCATTAAATGGCCTTGCTGGAGGTGGTGTTGAAAAGCCTCGATGGCATGCATTACTGCCAGCATTTCCTTTTGGTTTATATGCAGATGCGTTTCCTTTGGAGACCATTGTCCTTGTATACACCTGCCTTCCATGTGCCCCATCCAAGGTCTGAGGCGTCTGTAGTCATGGTCTGTGTTATCTGTGGTTTTGAATGACATACCTGTGTTTTTCTGGCTCAACGAGGCCCACCATAGGAATTCCTTTTGTAGGCATGGAATGAGTGGTATGATTGTCTCCAAGTTGTTGCTGTGTTGAGACCAAATGCTTTTAGGTACCATTGAAGCTTTCTCATGTGTAGTTTTGCTAATGGAACCAGTAGAATGCAGGATGCCATGTAACCCAGGGCCTGTAGGAATCTCCTTGCAGTCATCTGGGTGAGTTTTGCTAAACCTTTCAAGTAATGAGTTAACTTCTCTTGCTTGTCTTCTGTCAGGTAAGCCATCTGAGAGGCTGTGTCTAGTTTGGCTCCTAAGAAGATTATTTGCTGGGATGGCTGCAGTCTTGACTTTTGGAAGTTGACTGTGTATCCCAGAGCTTGAAGTAATCGTATGACATAATCCAGGTTTTTTGTCAACATCAATTTGTCGTCCGCTTGTATGAGGCAGTCGTCCAGGTACGGGTAAATTTGTATACCCTGGAGCCTGCAATGAGCAATTACTGAAGCCAGGCATTTTGTAAATACTCTGGGCGCAGTAGATAAGCCAAATGGCAATGCTGAGAATGGATAATGCTCTGGCCCTGCAAGAAATCTGAGGTATCTTCTGCAGCTGTGTCTGACAGGGACATGCAGGTATGTCTCCTTGAGGTCCAGAGTAATCAGCCACGACTCCTTGCCCAGCATGGGAAGGAGTTGCTGTAGAGTCAGCATTTTGAACTTTGGTACTATGAGAAAGGTGTTTAATGCGGACAAGTCCAGTATTGGTCTCCATTGAGATTCTTTTCTTGGAACAAGGAACAGTCTTGAGTAAAACCCCTGGTCTTGTTCTTGTTGTGGAACTCTTTCTATTGCTTTCATTCGAGTCAGCAGAGTGATTTGCTTGATAGCCTCTGCCCTCTGATTTTGTGGTAGGTTTGGCATGCCTTGTTTTCTTGGTAAGGTATGAAAATGAAACCTGCACCCTCGGTCTATAATGTCCAAAATCCATTTGTCCTTTGTCAGTCTGTGCCAGTTTTCTGCAAACAGAGATAATTTCCAAGGGAGCTTCTAGTTGTTCCCTGGTAGGCGGTAGTAGAGGAAAGTCATTGAGTTTCTGGTTGTTGGGCAGGTGAAACCCCTGCGTCACTTCTTTGGTTTCCTGGCTGCCATTGTCGTCCCCTGTAAGGGCCTCTGTATTGGCCTCTTCCTCGGCCACGTCTGTTCTTGCCCCTTTGAAACTTTTCTGGATTAGGAAAGGAGCAGTTTTTTGAAGGCCAATTCCTACTGAATCTGGGGGGTTGAACCTGGAGGAAATCTTTCACAGTCTGAACTGATTTTGCTTTTTCTTCGATGGTCTTTAACACATCCTTAGCATTTGCACCAAAAAGCTTGTTCTTTTCCAAAGGTGCATCCAGAAGTTTTGCTTTTACATGATCTGGTAGAGGTTGATCTTTTAACCAAGCATGTCTACGAATCACTGCCCCTGTCATAGCTGCCCTACATGAAGCTTCCAGTGCATCATATCCACACTGCAGGAAGTGATTGCTTACTTGCTGAGTGTTATGTACAGCTTCCTGCAAAGTCTTCCTGTCTAAAGGATCTGGAGAAGCTAATGTTTTTTGTAAATCTTCTAAGAGATAATCCTGATATTGTAACATATGAAAAGGCAATTTAAAGCTCTCATAGATAAGGTAGTGGATGTGTAAACCTTTTTGCCCCATCTCTCTAATGACCTCGCTTCCCTGTTGGAGGGCAAAGGATTTTTTGAGGTGGAGGCTGAAACTCCTTTAGGCCCCTGTGAAATAGTTTCCAAATCAGCAGTATGGGCCCTGAATAAATGGGAATGAGTTTCTGGGACCCTGTAATACCGGTCTGGCTTGGCTGGAGCAGGAGGAAGAGAATCAGGGTAGCACTAGAGTCAGAATACAAATCATCCAGAACATCAAGTACAGGAGGAATAGCTAAGGGCCTGTGCTGAGGCTTCTTAAGGAAAGTCCTAAGGCGTTTCCTAGAATCAGAATATTCCTGACCTTGCCACTTGAAATGTTCCCTCATGGTGTGCAGAACTTCCCCAAAAGAAATATCCTCAGGAGGGGAGGCCGAAGGAATGGAATCTTCTGCATCCGAGTCCTCATAGGTCTGAAGAGCTCTTCCTGGCCATCAGAGTGGACAGAGCCCTCAGAATCTTCATCTGAAGGAGTAGGGTCAGAGGGTTCAACCCGGGGCCTTTTATCAGGAGGAGGCTGGGATGCTCTCTCAGGATGGGCCTGTGAACCTCTAATCATGGAAATTAAATCAGCAGCCATGGACATAATTTGTGTCTCCGGAGTCGGCTGAGATAAGGATTTAGAAGTAATATGCTTTGTTTTGCTGGCTGCCTTAGCCCTAGTGTAGGCCTTAATAGACATGGCCATAGGAGGCCTGGCAGCTCCACGTGCAGGAGTGACCTTGTCTACAGCAATGGTCTCGGGCATTTCCTCGGTTTCGGTATCCGGAGGAAAATCTATAACTGGCGGAGTAATGTCTGTAATCGGAGTCGTCGGTAATGCGGTGTCTTCGGTTCGGAGCGGTGGAGAGACCGTCTCAGAGGGAACCGGGGCACTCGCACTAGATTTTGGCGTTGAGTCTGTGGTAGACGCGGGCCGAGGATGTCGGTCCCGGTCTTTTCGCTTTTTGGGAGTTTGCGATGTCGGAAGATCCAACGGCATGGTGTAAGCAAATTTATCGCCGAAAAAATCTTCGGCGAACTCCGCCCGGCACCCGAGAGTGCGCTTGTTGAAGCGAGCACAGGCTACACAGGCCGAGACGTCATGGTCTGGGCCCAGGCAAGGGAGGCAGTAAGAGTGGAAATCCTTATGAGGTATTTGTTTACCACAAAAAAGACAATTGTTAACTTTTTCAGTAATTTCTGACATCGGCTGAGGCAAGAAAAGGTCCCCAACGGGGTACTAAGCTTTTTTTGATGACTTCGGTATCATAGAATACAGGAGCTGACCGACCGGCACTTGCGAACTGCTTCTGCTTCGGGCACCGCGCGGCAAGAAAGACTGAAGAAAATGGCGTCGGCTGATGCTTATGTACTCCAGCCGCTCTGACGTCGGAGAGAAATGCGACATCAGCCGACGTCGGACCCAGACTTTGGAATCCGGCCGACCGAGGGCTGCCTGAGGCAGGACAACCCACATGTTATGACTGCAGTTGCATTCTTGAAGGAAATCTGTACTATGTTCTTCGTGTTTCACTGTTGCAGTCATTACATTTGGGTTGAGTCCCAAAGCTATGGTTGGGGGGATGGAACTAAAAAGCATTAGGAGCGGCTATGAGGCCCTGCAGAACAGCAGTGGCAAAGCCTGCCCTGGATTTAGAGTAAAGAGGCAGATTGTAATGTTTTGTAAAGGTATGCACTGAACTCCAAGTAGCAGCCTCTAAAATGTCTTTGGTTGGTACTCCCCCGAGAGAAAGGCTGCAGAAGTGGCTGCAGCTCTGGTTGAATGTGGCCTAACGCCCTTACGCACTGGTTTCACATGTGAGTAGCAGAAACAAATGCAGTGACCTGTCCACTTTGAAATAGTACGTTTGGATATAGCCTTTCCTTGTGATGCTGTGGCATAGGCCACTAGTAACTGTTGTCTTTCTGAAAACTTTAGTTTTGTCCAAGTAGAATCTAAGTTGTCTGTTTACGTCCAAAGAATGCAGAATTTTCTCCCCCTTGTTCTGTGGATTTGGATAAAAAGTTGGCAAATAAATTGTTTGGTTAAGGGCTACACTGGATACCACCTTAGGCATAAATGTAGGGTTTGTTCTCAGAGAAACCCTGTCTGGATTAAAAATGATAAAGGGTTCCACAGCCATGAGAGCCTGTAGCTCTGAAACTCGTCTTGCAGAAGTTATTGCTAGGAGCAGAGCTGTTTTTCAAGATTAGAACTTTATATCCACAGTAGCAGCTGGCTCAAAAGGAGGTAAGGGGAGTTTTTCCAAGACATAATTGAGGTCCCATGCCGGTATTGCCGTTCTCCTTGAATACCTTAAGTTTTTGGCTCCTCTGAGGTACTGCCTTAATAAAGGATGAGAAAAGAGTGGTGAACTCTGTATTGTAATGAGCCAAAATGGCAGAGGCATGGATTTTAATTGATGAAAAAGACAGGCCTTTGTCCAGCATCTCAGTTAAGTATTGCAAAACCTGAGGAATATTTGGGACAGCTGTATCAGTTCCTTGAACTTGGTTCCAAGCACAAAATCTCTTCCATTTCCCAGCACAGGATTTTCTAGTACTAGGCCTTCTTGGCTTCTAAAATTACATCCATCACAGCTTTACTGAGAGGTGTGGTTTGTATGGCTACATTATCTGCCATGCTGCCAGGTTTAGGGTCCCGAGTTGGCTGTGCAGAATCTGGCTGTTTTGCTGGGACAGTAGATGAGGTAATTGAAGCAAGGTCCAGGCTGAGCATTGGGACAAGTTCCTTAAGATTGGATACCAGTACTAGCGTGGCCAGACTTGGGGAATCAGAATAATTTTTGGTTTCTCCTGCCTGACCTTTAGGAGTACCTTGGGGAGGAGAGGTAGTGGAGGAAAGGCATATACTGACAGGTTTGTCCAGCTGAATGATAAGGCGTCTACTTTCCAAGCTTGTTTGCGAAAAGTTCTTGTGCAGAATCTTTTTAGTTGATTGTTTTGAGGGGAGGCAAATAGATCTATGTCTGGGTACCCCCATTTCTTTGTTATGTTGAAGACTTGTGGATCCAGGTGCCACTCGTGGGGATCCATGAGGTTTCTGCTTAGTTCGTCTGCCAGAGTATTTTCCTTTCCTGGCAGGAATTGTGCCTGTAGATGAACTTGGTAAATCAATGCTGTGTCCCATAAAGCCATGGCTTGCCTGCACAGGGGATAAGAATGAGTGCCCCCCTGCTTGTTTATGTACCACATGACCGTGGTGTTGTCTTGTCTTTATCAGTAGTTGTCCCGGATGAAGTAGGTCCTTGAAGGCTGTCAGGGCATTTTGACCAGCTAGCATCTCTTTTTGATTGATATGTAGATACTTTTGGTTTGTGGACCAGGTACCCTGAATGCCTCTTCCTGCCATGTGTGCCCCCCAGGCATAATCCGAAGCATCCGTCGTTAGGCTCTGCCTGGCTGGGGGTAGTGAGAATGGCTGTCCCTTGTTTTGGTGCCAAGCCTTTGTCCACCATCGAAACTCCTGTTGCAGGCAGGGAATTAGAGTAATCATTGTTTCCAGACTGTGGCAATGTTGTGTCCAGACACTTTTTAGGTACCATTGAATTTTCCTCATATGCAGTCTTGCATATGGAATTAGTAAGATGCAGGATGCCACGAAGCCCAATGCCTGCAGAATTTTTCTTGCAGATAACTGAGCCTTTGTTGTTATTTCCTTGAAATAGGTAGTCAGTTGCCTTTGTCTGGAGTGAGATAAGCCATCTGGGCAGTTGTTCTAAAGCTTGCACCCAGGAATATTATCTCGAGAGGGTACTAGTTTTGATTTCTTTTTGTTGACTGTGTACCCTAGGCATGTTAAAAGTCTTATCACAAACGTCAGATGCTGTAGTAGAATGTCCTTGTTCTCTGCTTGTATGAGGCAGTCGTCCAAGTAAGGATATATTTGTATTCCTCTTTGTCTGCAGTAAGCAATTACTGGTGCGAAGCACTTTGTGAAAACCCTGGGCGCAGTAGATAAGATTTACCAATTCTCTGCAATGCCCTTTGGCTTTTGAGCCAGCTTTGAATCTGAGGAATCTTCTCTATGATTGTCTGCTTGGGACATGCAGGTATGCCCTCTTTTAGGTCTAAAGTCACGAGCCAAGCCTTGCTGCCTAGCATGGGCAGAAGCAGCTTTAAGGTCAACATCTTGAATTTTGGTATATCCAGGAAAGTGTTTAGAATAGATAGTACAAGTACTGGTCTCCATGCTTTGTCCTTTCTGGGTACCAAGAACAGTCCTGAGTAAAATCCTTGTCCCTGCTCTTACTGTGGCACTTGTTGAATAGCCCTCATGTCCATGAGAGCTGTAACTTGTTTTTGAGACTCTGTCCATTGATTTTTTGGCAGGTCGGGCCAACCGTTTGCCCTTAGCAGGGTATGGAAATGAAAATTGTAGCCTTGTGACACTGTCTAGAATCCATTTGTCCTGCGTTATAATGTGCCAATTTTGAGAAAAAACTGCTAGTTTTCTCCCTAAGGGTGCTGCCAGAAGATGAGTGCTTGGTGCAGGCAGAGGGAAGTCATTGGGACCGTTTTCTGTAGGATTGTGCTTTCCTGTAAAAAAATCCTTGACCGTTTGCATAGATTTGGCTTTGTCCTCCATTTTCTTTAAAACCTCTTCTGCCTCAATACCAAACAAGGTATGGTGTTGTAAAGGAGCATCTAATAATTTGGCTTTAACATGGTCAGGCAGATTTTGTTCCTTTAACCAACCATGCCTCCTAATGACAGAACCCGTAACAGCGGCCCTGCAGGAGGCCTCCAGAGAATCGAACCCAAATTGCAAAGTATGCTTTCCAACTTGTTCAGCTGCATGCAATAAAACCTGCATTTCTTTGTTTTCTGCACATTCAGAATTTGCCATCATTTTCTGTTTAAGCAGTGTAATAATATATTGCTGATATTTGAGCATATGAAACTGGCAATTTAAGGGCCTTATAGCCAAAGTAGCAGACGTGTAAATATTTTTTCCCCATCTATCTAGTGCCCCAGAATCCCTGTCAGAGGGGGTAGGGTTTTTTGCAGTAGAAGCCTTGATCCCTTTTGGACCGTGAGAAACAGTTTCTAGGTCTGCAGAAGGGTTTTTGAAAAGGAATTTATGAGTCAGGGACCCTGTAGTATCTGTCCGGCTTAACAGGAGCTGGTGGTAGAGAGTCAGGGGTCAGACTAGACTCTTGAGAACACATCTACAATGTCCGATACAGGTGGAATAGCTAGAGGCCTGTGTTGAAGTAGTAAAAGGAAGTCTCCGAGCCTTTTCTTAGATTCTGAAAAATCTTGGCTCTCCCAGTGGAAGTGCTCCCTCATGGTATGCAAGGTTTCCCCAAAAGAGTACTCCTCAGGAGGAGAAGCTGAAGGAAATGATTCTTCAGCATCAGAATCCTCATAGGGAGGAAGAGAATATTCCTGATTAGAAGAGGAATCAGAAGAAATGGAAACCTGATCTGAAGATTCATAGTCTGATCAAGGTAATTAAGTCTTTGGCCATTTTGAGCATCTGTTTTTTGGGCATGGAGGCCTGTCCTTGTGGTTGAACTTGTTTCTTTGCCTTTAAAGGTGTTGTAGTCTTTGAAGTCGGTTTAATATATAATTGTTTAGGTCTGAATACACCCTCAGAAGCCGATGCCTGCTCAGTGGCTCCGGACCCATCTGAGGGAATAATCTCCGAGGCTCCAATACCTTGAGTTTCCAGTGGCCTGGCCGACTCCACGTGGGAGTCGTTAGTGGCCTGCGACTCTAAAGTAGCAGGCGTCAGGGGCTGCGAAAGCACCTCACTGAGAACCAGTGACTTGCTTAGAAGCTTTGTCGTCGGTTTTGGACCTCGGTTGCCTATCTTTTTTTTTCTTTGTGTTTTTTGTGAACTTCGATAGTCGGACGGCTATCCAACGACATTGTATAATTAAATCTTCGCCCAAAACAGCTTAATGCAAAATCGTAATAGTGCGTTGGTTAAATCTAGCACAAAACCGACAACTAGCAACGTTGTGGTCAGGGCCTAGGGAAGGAATACAGTAGGAATGAAAGTCCTTATGAGGTTTTTGCTTCCCACAAGAAATACAATTATTAACTTTTTCTGACATCAGTCTGGAGCAAGAAAGAAGTTTCCCCAACTGGGTACTTAGCTTTTAATGAAGACTTCGAATCTGAAACTCGAACACGAAAATCTCAGGAGTCGACCGACCAACAGTTGCGAACTGCTTCTGCTTCAGGCACCGTGCGGCAAGACTGAATAAAATGGTGTCAGCTGCATCTTTTATACCCCTGATGACCTGACGTCAGGGAAGAGGCAACAGCAACCGATGCAGGACCCAAGACATTGGAATTCAAGCCAACTGAGGGCAACCTGCCAGCAGGATAACCCAAATGTAAGGACTGCAACAGTGAAACACGAAGATCATCATCAATTTTAATACAGAACTAATAGAGCAATTGTCATTTAACCCAGGGTAATTGTAGGCATTTAACCTTAGCTGCCATCTCAACTCATTCCTATCCAAATGTTCATCAATTACCCATCCTTGCAAATCTTTTTACTTGCTCAATAACTAAAAAAAATAGCTGTGTTTTTATGCTTTATATTCATTTGTTATTTACCATGTGACTTACCAGGAGGGGTACATATAGGGTGTGTTTCTGTATATGGTTTATTGTTCTGATGAAGTTCTGTCAAACGAAAGCGCATAACCAATAAAGAATTCCCCTGTTCACTAGTTTTGATTTACCCGTCACACGAAAAGTCATTTCAATACAACTGAAGGTCCACCAAGAACACTGCACTTTAAATTTGGCTCACATCTCCTGGCCCTATGTTGCTTCAAAATAGGTCCTCCATGTACAATCCACTAGTGAAGGAAGTGGAACTCCTACATTATAATCCTCAGTACACAAGTTTCACTTGCCAACGGAAAAACAGGAGACAGTTTCCATCCAGCAGCTAGCATCCAAGGGCAGACAACTCAACAGTCACAAACTACTAATCACCTGCAACAGCCAAGGAGCACAACAACTGAACTGACAAACGGAGGACCAGATGCTGCTTTGTCAGAACAAATCACAAAAAGTTCTGACTCTGCCCCACCCCCAACTCACATACCGATTCAAATGGCCTAGACATTTTACTTCCAACAGAATATGTCCCTATAACTTGGTTAAACACAATGTACAGTTGTGTACACTTACCATAAATGTAGATGTTAGAGTGTATTCACTGTTGCAGTCATATTTGGTTAATCTGCTGGCAGGTTGCCCTCAGTCAGCCTGAATTCCAAAGTTTTGGGTCCTACGTCGGTTGCTCTCTCCTCTTCCATGACGTCAGGGGTATAAAACAAGCAGCCAACGCCATTTTCTTTAGTTTTTCTTGCCCCAGAAGTCAGGTGCCTCCAAAAAGGTAGCAAAAATATATATATAAAAAACTATATATACGTGCATCAATACAAACTTTACCTTCATCTACAAGCAAATACACCACATAGGTTGTAGAAGACAGAGAAGGAAAGAAACTCCAGAATGAAAGGAGGATGGCGGGCGGGTAACCTGGACTGCAACAGCGAATACCCTCGAACATCGACATTTATGGTAAGTGTACACAACTGTACCATATTCTTCGTGTTTCACTGTTGCAGTCATTACATTTGGGTAGAATCCTAAAGCTATGGATGGGAGGCTGGAGCTAGACAGCATTAGGTGCAACTATAAGGCCCTGCAGAACTGCAGTGGCAAAGCTTGCCCTGGACTTAAGAGTAGAGAGGCAAATGATAATGCTTTGTAAAGGTGTGAGCAGAACTCCAAGTAGCAGCTTCTAGAATGTCTTTGGTTGGTACTCCTCTGAGAAAGGCTGCTGAAGTACCTGCAGCTCTGGTGGAATGAGACCTAATGCCCTTGAGCACAGATTTGCCATGGTGTAAGTAGCAGAAACGAATGCAGTGGCTTATCCACTTTGAAATAGTCTTTCCTTCTGATCCTGCAGCATATGTCACTAGTAATTGCCCAGTTTTTCTTAGAGCTTTAGTCCTGCTTAAGTAGAATCTTAGCTGTCTTGTGTACGTCCAAGGAATGCAGAATTCTCTCCCCCCTTGTTCTGCAGATTTGGATAAAAGGTTGGCAGATGAATAGTTTGGTTAAGAGCCACACTGGAAACCACCTTATGCATAAATGAAGGACTGGTCCTCAGTGACACCCTGTCTGGGTAAAATATGATAAAAGGCTCCACAGCCATGAGGGCCTGTAGCTCTGAGACTCTTCTTGCTGAAGTAATTGCTAGTAGCAGAGCTGTTTTCCATGATAAGAACTTTATATCAGCAGTAGCAGCTGATTCAAAGGAAAACTTTTCCAACACATAACTGAGGTCCCATGTAGGTATTGGTGATCTTCTAGGAGGCCTTAAATTTTTGGCTCCTCTAACATACTGCTTTAGTAAAGGATGCGAAAAGATTGGTGGCTCCATATTATAATGGGCCGAAATGGCAGAGGCATTGATTTTAATTGAGAAAGATAGGCCTTTGGCAAGCATCTCAGCCAAGTATTGTAATATCTGATGAATATTTGGATCTGCTGTATCAGTTCCTTGTACTTGATTCCAAGCACGGAATCTCTTCCATTTACCAGCATAAGGTTTTCTAGTACTAGAACTTCTGGCTTCAAAATGACATCTATCACAGTTTTACTGAGAGGTGTTGTTTGTACAACTAAATGATCAGCCATGCTGCCAGGGTCAGTGTCTGGAGTTGATTGTGCAGGATCATACTGTTTTGCTGGGACAGTAGTTGAGGTCTATGAGGTAAGGTCCAAGCTGGGTATTGACACAAGTTCCTTAGGACTGAGTACCAGTATTGGCGGGGCCAGTCTGGAGCAATTAGTATCTTTGGTTTCTCTTGTCTGACTTAGTAGGACCCTAGGAAGAAGAGGCAGAGGAGGAAAGGTGTAAACCGATAGGTTTTTTCCAACTGAAGGACAGGGCGTCCACTTTCCATGCTTGTCTGTGATAAGTCCTTGAGCAGAATCTTTTCAACTGATAATTTTGAGGGGAGGCAAAGAGATCTATGTCCAGGCTCCCCCATTTCTTTGTTATCATGCTGAAGACTTGTGGATCTAGTTTCCACTCGTGAGGGTCCATAAGGTTTCTGCTTAAATCGTCTGCCAGAATATTGTGTGTTCCTGGCAGGAATTTAGTTTGAAGATGTATTTGGCAAGTCAAAGCTGTGCCCACAGTGCCATGGCTAATCTGCAAAGGGGGTATAAGTGCGTGCCCCCCTGCTTGTTTATATACCACATAACCGTGGTGTTGTCAGTCTTTATCAGTAGTTGTCCTGGATGAAGCAAGCCGTTGAAGACTGTCAGGGTATTTTGAACAGCTAGCATCTTTTTGGTAGATATGTAGATGCATTTGTTTTGGGGTCCATATGCCCTGAATGCATCTTCCTGCCATGTGGGACCCCATGCATAATCTGATGAGTCTGTTAAGGTTTGGCTGGCAGGGGGTAGAGTGAAGGGCCGTCCCATGTTTTGATGGCATGCCTTTGCTCACCATAGAAACTCCTGTTGTAGGCAAGGAATGAGAGGAATCACTGTTTCCAGACTGTGTGAATGTTGACTCCATAAACCTTTTAGGTAGCATTGAAGTTTCCTCATATGAAGTCTTGCATGTGGAATCAGTAGGATGCAGGATGCCATGAAGCCCAAAGCCTGCAGAATTTGTCTTGCAGATAACTGTGTTTACTTACTTCAAACTGATGGCAAAAAAGTCAGTTGCCTTTGTCTGGCGTGAGGTAAGCCATCTGGGCTGTTGTATTCAAGCTTCACCCAGGAATGTTATCTTTTGAGAGGGTACCAGTTGTGATTTCTTTTCATTTATTGTGTACCCTAGGCATGTTAGAATCCTTTTCACAAATGCCAGGTGTTGAAGAATAATATCTTTGTTCTCTGCTTGAATGAGACAGTCGTCCAAGTAAGGATACATTTGTATACTTCTTTGTCTGCAAGAAGCAATTACTGGTGCAAGGCACTTTGGCTTATCTACTGTGCCCTGGGTCTTTACAAAGGGTAGTACAGAGAATTGGTAATGCATTAAGCCAGCCTTGAATCTGAGGTATCTTCTGCACTATTCCCTTATTGGGACCTGCAGGTATGCCTCTTTTAGGTCTAATGTCACCAGCCAAGCACTCTTGCCCAGCATGGGCAGAAGCTGCTGCAAAGTCAGCATTTTGAATTTTGGAATGTCCAGGTATGTGTTCAAAATTGATAAATCCAGTATTGGCCACCAGGCCTTGTCCTTTCTGGGCACCAAAAACAGTCGAGTAAAAACCTTGTCCATTTCCCGGTTCTGGTACTGGCTGAATGGCCCCCATATCCATGAGGGACGCAACCTGTTTCGGTGCCTCTGCTCATTGATTTTTTGGCAGATCTGGCCAACCATTTGCTATTGGCAGAGTATGCAAATGGAATCTGCATCCCTGTGATACTATGTTTAGCACCCACTTGTCCTGGGTTATTAACTGCCAATTTTGAGCAAAAAGTGCTAAATTTCCCCCCTAAGGGTGCTGCCAAAAGGTAAGTGCTTGGTGAAGACAGAGGGAAGTCATTGGGACTGCTTTCTGTAGGTTTGCGCTTTATATCCTCCAGATTTGGAGGTAGAAGCACACCAATGCTTTGACCTGCAAGAATCTTGTGCCTTGTACCTGGAACCCTTCGGGAGTCTAGATTTGCCCCTTTGAGCTCTGTCTGACACAGGAAAGGACCAACTTTTTTGTAGGCCAGTGTCTACTGAATCTTGGTGGCTGCACTTGTAAGTCTTTTACAGTTTGCATAGACTTAGCTTTTGTCTTCCATTCTCTTTAAAACCTCTTCTGCCTTAATTCCAAAGTATCATGCTGTAAAGGTGCATCCAGTAATTTAGCTCAACTGATCAGGCAAATTTTGCTCTTTTAGCCAGACATGCCTCCTAATCACAGATCCAGTAACTGCGTCCCTGCAGGAGGCCTCTAAGGAATCAAAACCACATTGCAAAGTATGCTTTCCAACTTGTTCAGCTGCATGCAATAATTCCTGCAATTCTTTATTTTCTGCACATTCAGAAATCAACATCATTTTCTGTTTCAGCAATCCCATAACATGTTGTTGATACTTGAGTATATGAAACTGGCAGTTTAAGGCCCAAACTGCCAAGGTTGCAGATGTATAAACCTTCTTTCCCATCTATCCAGTGCCCTTTAATCTCTGTCAGGGGGGGGTAGGATTTTTTGCTGTTGAGGCCTTAACTCCCTTTGGACCCTGTGAAATAGTTTCAGGATCAGCAGCAGGGTTTTTAAATAAAAATTTGTGAGAGTCAGGGACAGTACAGTTGTGTACACTTACCATATATGTAGATGTTAAGAGTGTATTCACTGTTGCAGTCATTACATTTGGGGTTATCCTGCTGGCAGGTTGCCCTCAGTCGGCCTGAATTCCAAAGTCTTGGGTCCTGCGTCGGTTGCTGTCACCTCTTCCCTGACGTCAGGGGTATAAAACATGCAGCAGACGACATTTTCTTCAGTTTTTCTTGCCCCACATATCAGGTGCCCCCAAAAGGGTAGGCTAAAATTAAGTAAATAAGACATACATGTATCAAAATTAACTATCTTCATCTACAAGCAAATACACCACATAGGTTGTGTAGATTAGAGAAGTAAAGTTAAGTTCCAGCAAAAATAAGGGTGTTGGCGGGTGGGTAACCTGGACTGCAACAGTAAATACACTCGAACATCTACATTTACGGTAAGTGTACACAACTGTACTATGTTCTTCGTGTTTCACTGTTGCAGTCATTAAATTTGGGTAGAGTCCCAAAGGTATATTTGGGTGTCTGGAGCTAAACAGCATTAGGAGTGGCTATGAGGCCCTGCAGAACTGCAGTGGCAAAGCCTGCCATGGATTTAGAATAAAAAGTGGCAGATTGTAATGTTTTGTAAATGTATGCATGGAGCTCCAAGTAGCAGCCTCTAAAATGTCTTTGGTTGGTACTCCTCTGAGAAAGGCTGCAAAAGTGGCTGCAGCTCTGGTTGAATGTGGCCTAACGCCCTTAGGCACTGGTTTGCCATGCTGTGAGTAGCAGAAAAGAATGCAGTGACCTACCGACTTTGAAATAGCCTGCTTGGAGATGGCCTTTCCTTGTGATCCTGCAGCATATGCCACTAGTAATTGTTCTTTCTGAAAACTTTAGTTTTGTCCAAGTAGAATCTAAGTTGTCTGTGTACGTCCAAAGAATGCAGAATTTTCTCCCCCTTGTTCTGCTGATTTGGATAAAACGTTGGCAAATTAATTGTTTGGTTACGGGCTACACTGGCTACCACCTTAGGCATAAATGTAGGGTTTGTCCTCTGAGACCCTGTCTGGATAAAAAAATTATAAAGGGTTCCACAGTAATGACAGCCTGTAGCGCTGACACTCGTCTTGCAAAAGTTATTGCTAAGAGCAGAGCTGCTTTCCAAGATAAAAACTTTATATCCACAGTAGCAGCTGGCTCAAAAGGAGGTAAGGTGAGTTTTTCCAAGACATAATTGAGGTCCCATGCAGGTATTGGTGTTCTCCTTGGAGGCCTTTACATTTTTGGCTCCTCTGAGGTTCTGTCTTAATAAAGGATGAGAAAAGAGTGGTGGGCTCTATTGTAATGAGCCGAAATGGCAGAGGCATGGATTTTAATTGATGAAAAAGATAGGCCTTTGTCCAGCATCTCAGTTAAGTATTGCAAAAACTGAGGAATATTTGGGACAGCTGTATCAGTTCCTTGAGCTTGGTTCCAAGCACAAAATCTCTTCCATTTTCTAGTACTAGGCCTTCTGGCTTCTAAAATGACATCCATCACAGCTTTACTGAGAGGTGTGCTTTGTATGGCTACATTATCCGCCATACTGCCAGGTTTAGGGTCCTGAGCTGGCTGTGCAGAATCCGATTGGTTTGTTGGGACAGTAGATGAGGTATTTGAGGTAAGGTCCAGGCTGGGCATTGAGAAAAACTCCTTAGAATCCGATACCAGTAATGGAGCGACCAAGTCTGGGGCAATCAGAATCATTTTTGGTTTCTCCTGTCTGACCTTTAGGAGTACCTTGGGGAGGAGAGGCAGTGGAGGAAAAGCAAATACTGATAGGTTTGTCCAGTTGAAAGATAAGGCATCCCAGTTTCCATGCTTGTCTGTGACAAGTCCTTGTGCAGAATCTTTTTAGCTGATTGTTGTGAAGGGAGGCAAATAGATCTATGTCTGGGCGTCCCCATTTCTTTGTTATCATGCTGAAGACTTGTGGATCCAGATGCCACTCGTGGGGATCCATGAGGTTTCTGCTAAGTTTGTCTGCCAGAGTATTTTCCTTTCCTGGCAGGAATTGTGCCTGCAGATGAACTTAGTCAATGCTGTGTCCCATAAAGCCATGGCTAGTCCGCAAAGGGGGTAAGAATGAGTGCCCCCATGTTAGTTTATGTACCACATGACCGTGGTGTTGTCTGCCTTGATCAGTAGTTGTCCCAGATTAAGTAGGTCCTTGGAGGCTGTCAGGGCATTTTGAACTGCTAGCATCTCTTTGAGTGATATGTAGATGCCTTTGGTTTGTGGACCAGGTGCCCTGAATGCCTCTTCATGCGATGTCGGCCCCGACCCCCAAGCATAATCTGATGCCTCTGTCGTAAGGCTCTGCCTGGCTGGGGGTAGTGAGAGAGGCTGTCCCTTGTTTTGGTGACAAGCCTTTGCCCACCACTGAAACTCTTGTTGCAGGCAGGGAATGAGAGTAATCACTGTTTCCAGGCTGTGGCAATGTTGTGTTCAGACACTTTTTAGGTACCACTGAAGTTTCCTCATATGCAGTCTTGCATATGGAATTAGTAGGATGCAGGATGCCATGAAGCCCAAGGCCTGCAGAATTCTTCTTGCAGATAACTGGGCCTTTGTTGCCATTTCTTTGAAATAGGTAGTCAGTTGCCTTTGTTTGTCTGGAGTGAGAAGCCATCTGGGCAGTTTTATTTAAGCTTGCACCCAGGAATATTACCACGAGAGGCTACTAGTTTTGATTTCTTTTTGTTGACCATGTACCCTAGGCAAGGTAAAAGTCTTTTCACAAACATCAGATGCTGTAGTAGAATATCCTTGTTCTCTGCTTGTATGAGGCAGTCTTCCAAGTATGGGTAAATTTGCATTCCTCTGTCTGAAGAAAGCAATTACTGGTGCCAGGCACTTTGTGAAGATCCTGGGCACAGTAGATAAGCCAAAGGGCAGTTCAAAGAATTGGTAATGCACTGAGCCATCCTTGAATCTGAGGTATCTTCTGCATGATTGTCTGATTGGGACATGCAGGTATGCCTCTTTTAGGTCTAAAGTCACGAGCCAAGTCTTGCTGCCCAGCATGGCCAGAAGCTGCTGCAAGGTCAACATCTTGAATTTTGGTATATCCAGGAAAGTGTTTAGAACAGATAGGTCCAGTACTGGTCTCCATGCTTTGTCCTTTCTGGGTACCAAGAACAGTCGAGTAAAATCCTTGTCCCTGTTCTTGCTGTGACTTGTTGAATAGCCCCCATGTCCATGAGAGCTGCGACTTGTTTTTGAGACTCTGCCCATTGATTTTTTGGCAGGTCTGGCCGACCATTTGCCCTTGGCAGGGTATGGAAGTGAAACTTGTAGCCTTGTGACACTGTCTAGAATCCATTTGTCCTGGGTTATAATGTGCCAATTTTGAAAAAAAAGTGCTAGTTTTCTCCCTAAGGGTGCTGCCAGAAGGTAAGTGCTTGGTGCAGGCAGGGGGAAGTCACTGGGACTGTTTCCTGTATGGTTGCAATTTGTCTTCTCCACCTTTGGAGGTAGAAGCATCCCATTGGTTAGATCTGTACGAACCTTGGGGCAGGGATCTGCCTCTAGGGCGTCTGGATCTGCCCCATTTGAGGTCTGTCTGACACTGAAAAGGACCAATTCTTTGTAGGCCAGTGTCTGCTAAACCTACGTGGATGTACCTGTAAGAAATCCTTGACCGTTTGCATAGATTTAGCTTAGTCTTCCATGTTCTTTAACACCTCTTCTGTCTCCACACCAAACAAGGTATCATGCTGTAATGGAGCATCTAATAATTTTGCTTTGACATGATCAGGCAGATTTTGTTCCTTTAACAAAGCATGCCTCCTAATGACAGAACCCGTAACAGCGGCCCTGCAGGAGGCCTCCAGAGAATCAAAACCACATTGCAAAGTATGCTTTCTAACTTGTTCAGCTGCATGCAATAAATCCTGCATTTCTTTGTTTTCTGCACATTCAGAATTTACCATCATTTTCTGTTTAAGCAGTGTCGTGATATATTGCGGATATTTGAGCATATAAAACTGGCAATTTAAGTCCCTTATAGCCAAGGTAGATGATGTGTAAATCTTTTTTCCCCATCTATCCAGTGCCCTAGAATCCCTGTCAGAGGGGGTAGGGATTTTTGCAGTGGAAGCCTTGACCCCTTTGGGACCCTGAGAAATAGTCTAGGTCTGCAGCAGGGCTTTTGTAAAGGAATTTATGAGAGTCAAGGACCCTGTAGTATCTCTCCGGCTTAACAGGAGCTGGAGGTAAGGAGTACGGGGTCAGACTAGACTCTGAGAACACATCTACAATGTCTAACACAGGTGGAATAGCTAGAGGCCTGTGCTGAGGTAGTAAAAGGAAGTCTGAGCCTACTCTTAGATGCTGAAAAATATTGGCTCTCCCAGTGGAACTGCTCCCTCATGGTATGCAAGGTTTCCCCAAAAAAGTAGTCCTCAGGAAAAGCTGAAGGAATAGATTCTTCAGCATCAGAATCCTCATGGGGGGGGAAATATTCCTGATCATTAGAGGAATCAGATGAAATGGAAACCTGATCTGAAGATTCATAGTCTGTCTCTTGCCTAGGCCTCTTATCAGGAGGGGGATGGGAACCCCTGATCAGGGTAACTAGACCCATCTGAGGGAATAATCACAGAGGCTCCAACACCTTGAGCTTCCTGCAGCCTGGCCAACTCCACGTGGGAGTCGGTAGCGGCCTGCGACTCTAAAGTAGCGGGTGTCAGGGGCTGCGAAAGCGCCTCACTGAGAACCGGCGAACCAATGACTGGCTTAGAAGCTTAGTCGTTTTTGGACCTCTGTTGCCTGTCCTTTTCTTTTTCTTTGCGTTTTGTGTGAACTCCGGTAGTCTGATGGCTATCCGACGACATTGCATAATTAAATATTCACCCAAAATAGCTTAATGTAAAATCGTACCGACACTTAATTGTACGTTGGTTAAATCTAGCACAAAACTGACAACTAGAAACGTAGTGGTCAGGGCCTAGGCAAGGAACACAGTAAGAATGAAAGTCCTTATGAGATATTTGCTTCACACAAGAAATACAATTATTAACTTTCTGACATCAGTCTGGAGCAAGAAAAAAGTTTGCCCAACGGGGTACTTGGCTTTTAATGAAGACTTCGGATTTGAAACTCTAACGCAAAAATCTCAGGAGTTGGCCAACCGGCACTTGCGAACTGCTTCTGCTTCGGGCACCGAGCGGCAAGAAAGACTGAAGAAAATGGCATCGGCTGCATCGTTTATACCCCTGACGATGTGACGTCAGGGAAGAGGTGACAGCAACCAACGCAGAACCCAAGACTTTGGAATTCAGGCCGACTGAGGGCAACCTGCCAGCAGGATAACCCCAAATGTAATGACTGCAACAGTGAAACACGAACAACATCCGGAGGTAAGGAGTCAGGGGTCAAGCTTGACGCCGAAAAAGTACAGTTGTGTACACTTACCATAAATGTAGACCTCAGAGTAAGACGTTGTCCTGTTTGCTTCTCAGCGTCTTCTGTGTGGAGACTTGCATGAATGGGCATACCTTTGTTGAAGGTTGTGCGTCAGGGCTGGCAAAGTACAGTTTTGTACCTACCATAAATGTAGATGTTCGAGGATTCCATTGCTGCAGTCCTTACTATTGGGTATAGTCCGCATCCAGTCGGCCCGAATACCAGAGTATAAGGCTGACGTCGGTCAGGGCGCATTAGACTGACGTCAGTACGTCAGGGTACTAATGCGCATGACCGGCGTCATATCCTCAGTCTTTTCTTGCCCCAGATGTCAGAAGACCCTAAAAAGACAAGG
Organism: Protopterus annectens; assembly: GCF_019279795.1. Lineage (NCBI taxonomy): Eukaryota > Metazoa > Chordata > Ceratodontiformes > Protopteridae > Protopterus > Protopterus annectens. The sequence goes on from NC_056735.1 coordinate 368,369,858, forward strand.
CCCAAAATACCTGCACCAAAACATGAACAATATATACAAAAATATAAGCAGGTAAACTCACCTACACAACCACCCCTAAACACAGAGGGGAAGGAGGGAGGTAAATTGGACTGCAGCAATGGAATCCTCGAACATCTACATTTATGGTAGGTACAAAACTGTACTATGTTCTTCGTTTCCATTGCTGCAGTCCTTACTATTGGGTAGAATCCCAAAGCAGAGGTAAGGGAGGCTGGCAAATCATAAAGAAGCAGGAGCTGACAACATGCCTTGCAAAACAGCTGTGGCAAAACCAGCCCTAGACTTAGAGTAGATAGGAAGGTGATAATGCTTAGAGAAAGTATGCACTGAACTCCAAGTAGCTGCTTCCAAAATATCCTTAGTTGCCACGCCCCGTAGAAATGCTGTTGAAGTGGCAGTAGCCCTAGTGGAATGAGGCCTAATCCCAGCTGGAACCTCCTTGCCATGATGGGAATAACAAAATGCAATGCAAAAGCCAATCCACCTAGAAATAGTTTGTTTTGACACAGGCTTGCCCTGCGAACTCAAAGCAAAAGAAACAAACAACTGCTGAGACTGCCTAAAATCCTTAGTCCGGCTTAAGTAATAACGCAATTGCCTGTGTACATCTAAAGTATGCAAAATCTTTTCCCCTTTATTTTGGGGGTCTGCATAAAAAGTAGGCAAATGAATAGTTTGGTTTAAAGCCACACTAGAAACCACCTTAGGCATAAAGGAAGGATTAGTACGTAATGATACCCTATCCTTATGGAAAATCAAATAGGGCTCGACTGCCATAAGGGCCTGCAACTCAGACACCCTTCTTGCAGAAGTAATAGCCAACAAATAAGCAGTCTTCCATGACAAATATTTCAATTCAGCAGTAGCCGCAGGCTCAAAAGGTTGTAGAGTAAGTTTTTCCAACACAAAATTGAGATCCCAAGCAGGAGTAGGAGCTCTACGTGGGGTCTTATATTTTTGCCCCTCTAAGAAACTGCTTGAACAAAGGATGCGAAAACAATGGTGGGTCACAATCATAGTGAGCTGAGATTGCTGCAGCATGAATCTTAATGGAAGAGAAGGACAGACCCTTGTCCAGTAACTCAGTAAGATATTGAAGAGCCATACTCAAATTAGGCTCAGAAATCTCCAAATTCTTTGCTTTACTCCAAAATAAAAATCTCTTCCATTTTGCTGCGTACACTTACCTTGTACTAGGTCTTCTAGCTTCCATAATCACATTTAAAACTTGTTGAGGAAGTTGAGACCTGCTGTGTTTCAACACAGAATATGCCAGGCTGTCAGATGAAGAGAGTGAAGCTTGACATTGAGCAGATGACCGTCCTGCTGGGATAACAGATGTGGAATCAAAGGTTAAGGCCATGGAGGCTTCTTTACCAGACTCCGTAGTAGAGGGTACCAGTGTTGCGAGGCCAATCTGGAGCTATCAAAATCATCCTTGGCCTGTCCTGTCTGACCTTTAACAGTACCTTTGGAAGAAGAGGCAGAGGTGGAAAGGCATACACATGAAGGTTTGTCCAACTGAAAGACAGAGCATCCACTTTCCAAGCTGTGTGATGAAACCCCTTTGTGCAAAACTGTGGCAGCTGGTGGTTTAGTGGAGAAGCGAACAGATCTATGTCTGGAGTTCCCCATGACACTGTCAATTTCTGAAATACATGAAGATCCAGTTTCCACTTGTGGGGATCCATGATTTGTCTGCTTAACACATCTGCTAAGGAGATCTGTGCTCCTGGCAGAAACCTTGCCTGAAGAGTTAGGTGCAAGCGTAGCGCAGTCTCCCATAAAATCATTGCTTGCCTGCATAGAGGATAAGAATGTGTTCCCCTTGTTTGTTGAAGTACCACATGACAGTTGTGTTGTCTGTTAGAATCAACACCTGCCCTGGAAGAAGTAACTCCTTGAAAGCCAGTAATGCGAACTGGACTGCTAACATCTCCTTCATGTTGATATGTAGATGCTGTAGTCTGGCAGGCCACTTGTCTTGTATCCACTTTCCATTTAGATGAGCTCCCCAAGCAATGTCCGAGGCATCTGTCGGTAAAATCTGACTCGCCTCTGGCTGGGTCACAGAGAGTCCCTTGTTTAGGTGACATTCCTGAGCCCACCACAAAAATTCTCTTTGAAGGCAAGGTATTATTTGAATGACAGTGTCTAAATCCTGGCAGTGCTGTGTCCATACAATTTTGAGATACCATTGTAACTTCCTCATATGCAGTTTGGCATTGGGAAGCACCAGAATACAAGATGCCATGAACCCTAATGCCTGAAGGACTGTCTCTGCAGTCAGCACGGACTGATGAGATAGTTGATGGAAGTAAAGTGATAGACTCTTCTGTTTGTCCGGGGTTAAAAAGGCCATCTGGGCTGCTGTATTCAGTCTCACACCCAGAAAGCACATGTCTTGAGAGGGTACTAGACTGGACTTTATTTCGTTCACAGAATACCCTAGGCATCTTAGCACTGCTATAAGATATTCCAGATGCTGTAGAAGGTCTTCCTTTTCTTGAGCCAGAATCAGGCAGTCGTCTAAATAAGGACAGATTTGAAGTCCTTGTAGCCTGAAGTAAGCTATCACTGGAGCCAGAACCTTTGTGAATACTCTGGGCAGTAGATAAGCCAAAGGGCAATGCAGAGAACTGATAATGAGAATCTCCAGCTCGAAACCGCAGATACTTCCTGTAACTTAGCCTGATAGGCACATGAAGGTAAGCTTCCTTGAGATCTAAAGTTACCATCCAGTGATCTTTGCCCAGCAGGGGTAAAAGCTGTTGTAACGTCAACATCTTGAACTTGGGAATGTCCAGATAAGTGTTGAGGAGAGATAAATCCAAAAGCAGTCTCCACGTGTTCCCCTTCTTTGGCACTAGGAACATGCGAGAATAAAATCCTAGGCCCCTTTCTGATACAGGGACTGGCTGAATGGCCCCCATTTGGAGTAACTGAGAAACTTGCTTGTGAGCCTCTTTTCTTTGTGGAGGAGGAACGTCTGGCATGCCTTTGAAAGGGGGCATTGTATGGAAATAAAATCTGTAACCGTGGTGAATGATGTCCAACACCCATCTGTCTTGAGTAATTAAATCCCAATTTTCTTTGAAAAGAGACAGTCGTCCTTCAAAGGAGCTGCCAGGCGAGAATCTACTGGCAGCTGAAAAGGCAGGTCATTGGGTCTGATTACGAAAGGACTGACCCCTGCCGTCACCAAAAGTCTGAGCAGGTGAACTCCCTGTTCTAGGCCTAAAGAACCTTGAGCCCTGCCCCTACCACGTCTAGACCTACCCCTAGACTGGGAATCATAAGCAGGATATGTCCACCCCTTAGCAGGCCAATTTCTACTAAACTTCGTGGCTGTAACTGCAAAAATCTTTAACAGTTTGCATAGACTTAGCTTTGTCCTCCATTTTCTTTAAAACTGCTTCCACAGGTGAACCAAACAACACATCAGACTGTAAAGGAGCATCCAAAATCCTTGTCTTAACATGCTCAGCCAAATTTTGATCCCTCAACCAGGCATGCCTGCGAAGAACAGAACTAGTGGCAGCCACCCTCGAGGAGGCCTGCACAGCATCAAAACCACATTGCAAAGAATGCTTGCCCACTTGTTCAGACACATAAACTAAATCCAGCAAGTCTTTATAATCAATACCTTCCGCCAAAGCATCCACCTTAGATTTCAATTGTGAAAGGAGATAATTTTGATATTTCAGCATGTGAAACTGACAATTCAACTCTCATGGCTAGAGTGGAAGAAGTATACACTTTCTTACCCCACCTATCTAACGCCCTTGCCTCTTTGTCAGTGGGAACAGGACTTTTAACCACAGAGGCCTTAACACCTTTAGGCCCCTGAGAAACAGTTTCTGGGTCCGCCCTAGGACTCTTAAACAAATATTTATGAGCTTCGGGCACCCTATAGTACCTATCAGGTTTAACAGGAGCAGGAGGCAAAGAATCAGGGTTCAGGAAGCCTCTGCAAAACATCTTCCACCACATTCAACACAGGAGGTATAGCTAAGGGCCTATGCTGGGGTAAAACAAGAATTCCCTAAGCCTCTTCCTGGAATCAGAGTAATCCTGGCCTTCCCATTTAAAGTGCTCCCTCATGGAATGCAGAGTCTCTGAAAATGAAAAATCCTCAGGAGGAGAAGCGAAGGAGTGGCATCATCCACATCAGAATCAGAATAATGAGGATACTCCTGCAAATCTTCCAGAAGACTCAGAAGCCCCTGAACCCTGTTCAAAACTGTCAAACTCTGGTTCCACCCTAGGCCTCTTATCAGGAGGGCCCATAGAACCTCTAATCATAGTAATCAAATCTTCTGCCATTTTAAGCATATGTTTCTTAGGTACAGAACCCGAAGGCTAGGAGAAGCCCCCACTGAAGCTGAAGTTGGCCTACCTCTAAAAGAAGTTTTGGCAACAGAAGGAGAGGCTCTAACTACTTTGGGAAGAGAGGGAAGAATAGTTACCTGAGAAGCCCCCTCAGCCTGGCCTGCCTCCTGAGAGGGTACATCCTGTAACAGTAAAGTTTCTGCCTGAGACTCCATAGAAACTCCTGGCAAAACCTCTGGCTCCACTGAGCCACCTAAAGAACCGACGTCCGGGACTGCCGGTTCATCAACCCTAGGCTTCGCTGTTTTGTCCTTGCGCTTCTTGGGCGAAGCGGCCGGAGCATCCGGCGGCATTTTATAATTGCAACGCTTCCCAAACACTAATCTGGCACAGTCTAACCTCCTCTTAATAGTGCGTTTGTTAAACCTAGCACAAGAGCGGCAACCAACAACGTCGTGCTCAGGCCCTAAACAAGGTATACACAATGTATGGTAATCCCTATGAGGTATTTGTTTCCCACAAGAAATACAGTTATTCACTTTTTCTGACATCCGGTTAAATACTGAGGCAAGAAAAAACCAAAATGTTCCCCAACGGGGTACTTAGCCAACTCTGATTCGGTCTGAAACTCCGGTTTCGGAAATATTTCAGAACGCCAACCTGCACTCGCAAAACTGCTTCTGCATCGGACCACGCGGCAAAAAAGACTAAGGATATGACGCCGGTCATGCGCATTAGTACCCTGACGTACTGACGTCAGTCTAATGCGCCCTGACCGACGTCAGCCTTATACTCTGGTATTCGGGCCGACTGGATGCGGACTATACCCAATAGTAAGGACTGCAGCAATGGAAAACGAAGAACATCTCTGCACATAAAAATCTACTACCAATCATTAGAAGACAGGAGTTCCGCTGTGGCAAACCCTAACCGGGAAAAGCCGAAAGACCCAACAACAGAGTGTATTCACTGTTGCAGTCATTACATTTAGGGTAATCTGCTGGCAGGTTGCCCTCAGTCGGCCTGAATTCCAAAGTCTTGGGTCCTGCATTGGTTGCAGTCTTCTCTTCCATGACATCAGGTGTATAAAACATGCAGCCGACGCCATTTACTTCAGTTTTTCTTGCCCCCGATGTCAGGTGTCCCTAAAAAGGTAGCAATATTATATATACATATATATATATATATATATATATATATATATATATATATATATACACACATACACACATACATACACATATATATATATATATATATATATATATATATATATATATACACATATATATATATATATATACACACATACACACACACACACACACACACACACACACACACACACACACACACACACACACACACACACGTCAATATAAACTTTACCTTCATCTACAAGCAAATACACCACATAGGTTGTAGAAGATAGAGAAGGAAAGAAACTTTAGAATGACAGGGGGATGGCGGGCGGGTAACCTGGACTGCAACAGTGAATACACTAACATCTACATTTATGGTAATGTACACAACTGTATTATGTTCGTGTTTCACTGTTGCAGTCATTACATTTGGGGGGAATCCCAAAGCTATGGTTGGGTGGCTGGAGCTAAACAGCATTAGGTGCAGCTATAAGGCCCTGTAGAACTGCAGCTATAAGGCCCTGTAGAACTGCAGTGGCAAAGCCTGCCCTGGACTTAGAGTAGAGAGGCAAATGATAATGCTTTGTAAAGATGTGGTCAGAACTCCAAGTAGCAGCCTCTAGAATGTCTTTGATTGGTACTCCTCTGAGAAAGGCTGCTGAAATAGCTGCAGCTCTGGTGGAATGAGATCTAATGCCCTTGCGCACAGGTTTACCATGATGTAAGTAGCAGAAACGGATGCAGTGGCTTATCCACTTCGAAACTGACTCCTTTGAAATAGCCTTTCCTTCTGATCCTGCAGCACACGACACTAGTAATTGCTCAGTTTTTCTTAGAGCTTTAGTCCTGCTCAAGTAGAATCTTGGCCGTCTATGTACGTCCAAGGAATGCAGAATTCTCTCCCCTTTGTTCTGCGGATTTGGATAAAAAGTTGGCAGATGAATTGTTTGGTTAAGAGCCAAACTGGAAACCACCTTAGGCATAAAAGTAGGATTTGTCTTCAGAGACACCCTGTCTGGGTGAAATATGATAAAAAGGCTCTATAGCCATGAGGGCCTGTAGCTCTGAAACTCTTCTTGCTGAAGTAATTGCTAGTAGCAGAGCTGTCTTCCATGATAAGAACTTTGTCACCGGTAGCAGCTGGTTCAAACGGAGGCAGGGTGACCTTTTCCAACACACAATTGAGGTCCCATCCAGTGATCTTCTAGGAGGCCTTACATTTTTGGCTCCTCTAAGATATTGCTTTAGTAAAGCATGAGAAAAGATCGGGGGCTCTATTGTAATGAGCCGAAACGGCAGAGGCATGGATTTTGATTGATGAGAAAGATAGGCCTTTACCAAGCATCTCAGTTAAGTATTGTAATATCTGAGGAATATGTGGTTCTGCTGTATCAGTTCCTTGTGCTTGATTCCAAGCACAGAATCTCTTCCATTTGTCAGCATAAGCTTTTCTAGTTCTGGGCCTTCTGGCTTCCAAAATGACATCCATCACAGCTTTACTGAGCTGTCGTTTGTATGGTTACATGGATTAGCCAAACTGCTAGGTTTCAGAGTCTGTAGTTGACTGTGCAGGATCTGACTGTTTTGCTGGGACAGTAGTTGTGGTCTTTGAGGCAAGGTCCAAGCTGGGTATTGAGACAAGTTCCTTAGAAATGGGTACCAGTATTGGCGGGGCCAGTCCGGGGCAATTAATATAATCTTTGGCTTCTCTTGTCTGACTTTTAGGAGGACCTTGGGTAGAAAAGGCAGAGGAGGAAAGGTGTAAACTGATAAGTTTTTCCAACTGAAGGATAGGGCATCCACTTTCCATGCTTGTCTTTTGATGAGTCATTGTGCAGAATCTTTTCAAATTAGAATTTTGAGGAGAGAAAAATAGATCCATATCCGGGCTCCCCCATTTCTCTGTTATGCTGAAGACTTGTGGATTTAGTTTTCACTCGTGAGGATCCATAAGGTTTCTGCTTAAATCGTCTGCCAGAGTGTTTTGTTTTCCTGGCAGGAATTGAGCTTGAAGATTTATCTGGTAGGTCAAAGCTGTGTTCCACAGTATCATGGCTAATCTGCAAAGGGGGTATGAGTGAGTGCCCCCTTGCTTGTTTATATACCACATGACTGTGGTGGTGTTGTCCGTCTATCAGTAGTTGTCCTGGATGAAGTAAGTCCGTGAAGGCTGTCAGGGCATTTTGAACTGCTAGCATCTCTTTCTGGTTACGTAGATGCATTTGCTTTGGTGCCCATATGCCCTGAATGCAACTTCCTGCCATGTGGGACCCCCAGGCATAATCTGGTGAGTCTGTTGAGGTTTGGCTGGCAGGGGGTAGAGTGAAGGGCCGTCCCATGTTTTGGTGACAGGCCCTTGCCCACCATAGAAGCTCCTGTTGCAGGCAGGGAATGAGAGTAATCATGGTTTCCAGACTGTGTGAATGTTGACTCCATAAACTTTTTAGGTACCATTGAAGTTTCCTCATATGCAGTCTTGCATATGGAATTAGCAGGATGCCATGAAGCCCAGAGCCTGCAGAATTTGTCTTGCAGAAGACTGGGTTTTTGTTGCCATCAGTTTGAAGTAAGTAGTCAGTTGCCTTTATTTGTCTGGCGTGAGGTAAGCCATCTGGGCAGTTGCATTCAAGCTTGCACCCAGGAATGTTATCTTTTGAGAGGGTACCAGTTGTGATTTCTTTACATTTAGTGTGTACAGTAGGCAGGTTAGAAGCCTTTTCACAAACGCCAGGTGTCGAAGAAGAGTGTCCTTGTTCTCTGCTTGAATGACACCATCGTCCAAGTAAGATATACTTCTATACTTTGTCTGCAAAATGCAATTATTGGTGCCAGGCACTTTGTAAAGACCCTGGGAGCAGTAGATAAGCCAAAGGGCAGTGCAGAGAATTGGCAATGCATTAAGCCAGCCTTGAATCTGAGGTATGCATGACTGTCTTATTGGGACATGCAGGTATGCCTCTTTTAGGTCTAAAGTCACCAGCCAAGCTTTCTTGCCCAACATGGGCAGAAGTTGCTGCAAAGTGAGCATTTTGAATTTTGGAATGTCCAGGTATGTGTTCAAAATCGATAAATCCAGTATTGGCCACCAGGCCTTGTCCTTTCTGGGAACCAAGAACAGTCTCGAGTAAAAACCTTGTCCTTTTTCCTGTTCTGTTACTGTCTGAATGGCCCCCATATCCATGAGTGATGTAACCTGTTTCTGTGCCTCTGCCCATTGATTTTTTGGCAGATCTGGCCAACCGTTTGCCATTGGCAGAGTGTGGAAATGGAATCTGTATCCCTGTGATACGATGTTTAGTACCCAGTAGTCCTGGGTTATTAACTGCCAATTTTGGAGCAAAAAGTGCTAATTTTCCCCCTATGGGTGCTGCCAAAAGATAAGTGCTTGGTGTAGGCAGAGGGAAGTCATTGGGATTGCTTTCTGTAGGTTTGCGCTTTATCCCCTCCAGATTTGGAGGTGGATGCGCCCCATTGCTTTGACCTGTACGAGTCTTGCGCCTGGTATCTGGAACCCTTCGGGCATCTGGATTTGCCCCTTTCCTGTGTCAGACAGAGCTCAAAGGAACAATTTTTTGTAGGCCAGTGTCTACTGAATCTGGGTGGCTGCACTTGTAAGAAGTCTTTAAAAGTTTGCATAGACTTAGGTTAGTCTTCCATTCTCTTTAAAACCTCTTCTGCCTTAATACCAAACAGAGGGTCATGCTGTAAAGGTGCATCTAGCAACTCAGCTTTAATATGATCAGGCAAATTTTGTTCCCTTAACCAGGCATGCCTCCTAATCACAGATCCAGTAACTGCGGTCCTGCAGGAGGCCTCTAAAGAATCAAAACCACATTGCAAAGTACGCTTTTTCAACTTGTTCAGCTGCATGCAATAATTCCTGGAATTCTTTATTTTCTGCACATTTTGAAATCATCATTTTCTGTTTCAGCAATCCCATAACATGTTGTTGGTACTTAAGCATATGAAATTGACAGTTTAAGGCCCTGATTGCCAAGGTTGCAGATGTAGAAACCTTTTTTTCCCCATCTGTCCAGTGCCCTTGAATCTCTGTCAGAGGGGCTAGGATTTTTTGCTGTTGAGGCCTTAACTCTATTTGGACCCTGTGAAATAGTTTCAGGATCAGCATCAGGGTTTCTAAATAAATGTTTATGCGAGTCAGGGACCCTGTGATACCAGTCAGGCTTACAGGGAGCCAGAGGTAAGGGGTCAGGCTTGACTCCAAAAACACATCATCCACAATGACTAAAACAGGGGGAATGGCTAAAGGCTTGTGCTGAGGGAGAAGGAAATCCCTAAGCCTCTTTTTTGATTCTGAGAAGTCTCGACTCTCCCAGTGAAAATACTTCCTCAAAGTATGCAAGGTTTCTCCAAATGAATAATCCTCAGGAGGAGATGCAGATGGAATAGACTCCTCAGCATAAGAATCCTCATAGGGAAGTAAAGATAATTCCTGATCAGAAGAGGAATCAGAAGAAACAGAAACCTGATCTGAAGATTCATAATCAGTGTCTTGCCTAGGCCTCTATCGAGGGTGATGGGAACCCCTGATCAAGGTAATAAGGTCTTCAGCCATTTTGATAATCTGTTTTTTAGGCATAGCGGCCTGTGCACGTGGCTCATGAGTCTATTTTTTAGCTGCAGAAGTTGCTTTTGTCTTTGGTTTTGCAGCTGTCGTCGTTTTGATATAAAAATGTTGAAGCCTGAATACACCCTCAGGAGCTGGTGCCTACTCAGCGGCTCTGGACCCATCAGAAGGATAAACATCCGTGGGTCCAATACTTTAAGCATCTTGCGGCGTGCCAGACGCCACATGGGTCTCGGTAGGGGCCTGCAACTCAAAAGTAGAGGGTATCAAGGGCTGCGAAAGCACCTCACTAAGTACCGGCGCCTGGCTTGGGAGAAGCATTGTTGTCTGGTTTTGGACCGCGTCTGTCTGTCTCTGTCCTTTTCTTTGCGTTTATGGGTAGTTAAATCTGTTTCCAAAATACTTTGAGGCAAAAATATACCGATGCTTAATAGTGCGTTGGTTAAATCTAGCACAAAACAGACAGCTAGGCATGTTGTGATCAGGGCCTAGGCAAGGAATACAGTATAAATGGAAATCCTTATGGAGGTATTTGCTTCCCACAAGTAATACAATTAACTTTTTCTGACATCGGTATGGGGCAAGAAAAAAAAAAGTTTCCCCAACGGGGTACTTTACTGAAGACTTCTGTTCTGAAACTCAAACTCTAATATTTCAGGAGTCGGCCGACCGGCACTTGCGAAATGGGGGGGGGGGTGCAATTTTGCTTTCATCTTGTTGTACCCCCTTTACTAACCAGACGTTTTTCTTGTAGCTGAACTACCTCAATTATAAGATGAATACAGACTGTTTGCTTATTTGCCTGTCACAGAAGGATTAATGCACAAGGACACTGTCCTTATGAAACACCAAGAGAGGAGGACAAGCCATAAGGGCTTGAAGCTCAGACACCCGCCTGGCAAAAATAAGGGCTAACAAAAGTCCAGTCTTCCAAAAGCAATGCTGCAAGGAAGCTGAAGCTGCATACTCAAATAAGCCTGGGTCAATTTTTCCAAAACAAAATTAAGAACCCAGAGGGAGGCCCAATATAAAGGGCGCCTTTTAAGAACTTGGTTTAGCTTCAACTTGAGAAGCTAATGAAGATAAAGGCAGACAAGCGGGCCTTAACAGCACATTGGTACTCTGTGTGTGCTCAAAGGAACATCCACAGAAAGTGTATCCAGGTTACGAGAGACAAACAAAACCTTCCATTTAGGTAATTATGATGTCCTAGTATTGGGGTTTCCTGGCCTCCTTCAGGACCCTAAACACCCCCCCAATACCCCCCCCCCCCAAAAAAAAGTGTCCATGCAGAATCAAAATCTCATCACCCACAGAGTCAGCTGAAGTGGACAGGTGGAGATGGATGACAGATACCTTGTCTTGTGCAAGTAGGTCTACCAGTGATCACTGCCCTTGGCTAAATCCAGAAGAGGGAACCAATGTTTTCTCAGTCAAAATGGAGTCACCAACAAGATTTTAGAAGAATCCTGTTGACATTTGGAATGAGAGGAAGAGGAGGGAAAGTGTAAAGAAACATTCCCTTCCAAGGAGGAGACAGGGCACCCACCCTCCAAACCAGAGGACCTGGGACTAAAACAGAGGAGGTTGTCTGCTCAGAAAGAGAGGCAAAAAAATCTATTTGAGGATTACCCCACTTGTGTGCAATGTCCAAAAACACATCTCTGTGAAGCATCCATTCGTGGAATTGAGTTAAAGGACCTGCTCAGAGCGTCTGCCACAATATTTTGACCTGAGAGAATGTAAACCGCCTGAAGAGTCACTTGATACTGAATAGCAAGTTCCCAGACCAGGTGTGGAAACCATCAAAGATCATGCCCCCCATTTTTTTTAAAGACAATAACAGAGATGTCGTATGTAAACACCTTGAGAGGTACTGGGGAGAAAACAGGATAAAAAGCCTGAAGAGCTCTCATCGGACATTCATGCGCACTATTGATGAGGTGATCAAACACCCTGCACCTTTAGAGAGACAAATGCTGCTCCCCATCCCAATGTCTGAACCATCTGAGAACAGTTCCTGAGAGGCAAGAGGGTGATTAAAATGGAGCCCTAGATCGAGACAACTGCTGAATCCATCACTGAAGTTCTTCTTGAGACAAGGCAGAAGAACTACAAATTCGATATGAGCATGCTGAAGCCAAACTGACTCTCATGGAGTTTGGCAAGAGGGAGCATAGGGGTGGTGGAAGCCATGAACAGTACAGTTGTGTACACTTACATAAATGTAGATGTATGAGTGTATTCACTGTTGCAGTTATCACATTTGGGTTATATGCCTGCAGGTAGCCCTCAGCCGGCCTAAATACCAGTCTTGGATTCCTGTGTCAGATGCTGTCTCTTCCATGACGTCAGGTTGTCAGGGGTATAAAACATGCAGCAGATGCTATTACATCAGTTTTGCTTCCCCCAGATGTCAGGTGCCCCCACAACGGGAAGCAATTGTATGTTATGGTACACCTCCATCAAAAAGCAAATATACCAGAAAGCTTAAATACACCAAACAAGAAGGAAAGGTACAACCAAGAGAAGTCAGGGGGCTGGAGGGAGGGGTAACCAGTACTGCAACAGTGAATATACTCTAACATCTAAATTTATGGTAAGTGTACACAACTGTACTATGTTCGTGTTTCACTGTTGCAGTCATCATTTGGGTTGATTCCCAAAGCTAAGGAAGGGAGGAGTAAGTTAGAGAGCATTAGGGCCAGCTATTAAGTCTTGCAAAACTGCAGTGGCAAAACCAGCTCTGGATTTAGAAAAAATAGGCATGTGGTAATGCTTGGTGAAGGTAGGTACAGAGCTCTAGGTAGCAGCTTTTAGGATGTCCCCGGTAGGAACTCCTCTGAGAAAGGCTGTAAAGGTAGATTGCAGACCTGGTGGAATGTGATCTTATCCCCTGAGGGGTAGGTTTTCCATGGTGCTTACAGCAGAAATGAATGCAATGGGCTATCCATCTAGAAATGGTTTGCGTTTAAATGGCCTTCCCCTCTGCCCCTGCAGCAAAGCCAACTAGCAGCTGTTCAGAATTTTTGAGAGGCTTCGTCCTGTCCAAATAAAATCTAAGTTGTCTGTGCACGTCCAAAGAGTGCAATATTCATTCTGTTTTGAGGATTTGTGAAAAAGGTAGGCAAATGCATGGACTGATTTAGGGCCACACTAGACACAACCTTGGGCATAAAGGAAGGACTGGTCCTGATGGAAACCCTGTCTGCATGGAAAATAATGAAGGGCTCCAGTGCAATGAGGGCCTGTAATTCAGACACTCTTTTTGCTGAAGGGATGGCTAGAAGGAAGGCTGTTTTCCAAGAAAAATGTTGACTCTGCAGTTGCAGCTGGCTCAAAAGGAAAGAGTGAGCATTTCCAATAAAAAATTAAGGTCCCAGGCTGGAGTAGGGGCTCTCCTGGGGGGGGGGGGGTTTAAATTTTTTGCCCCTCTGAGGAATTGCTTTAGCATGGGGTGAGAGAAGAGGGATAGTTCAGTATTATAATGTGCTGAAATGGCAGAGGCACGAATTTTAATTGACGAGAAGGATAGGCCCTTGGGGAGCATTTCTGTTAAGTACTGAAAAATATGAGGTAAGCTGGGTGCCGTTGTGCCCATCCACTGAGTCTGGCTCCAGAACAGCACCTTTTCCACTTTTCAGCATAGGATTTTCTAGTACTAGGCCTCCTTGCCTCCAGAAAGACATCTAGCACCTGCTTACTGAGGGATGCTATTGGAGAGCTCAAGGAATTAGCCAGGCTGCAAGGTTCAGGGTTTGACGCTGAGGGTGCAGAATCTGGCCCGCCTGCTAGGACAGCAGGGAAGGGGTCTGAGGCAGGTGCCAAGGTTCCAGCAGTGTCATACTGAGCAAGAGAGGGTACCAGTGCTGGCGTGGCCAGTCTGGTGCAATCAGAATTGTCCTTGGTTTGTCCTGTTTGATCTTTAGCAGAACCTTTGAGAGGAGAGGCAGAGGGGGAAAGGTATAAGGCTTTCCCACGTAAAGAACAGGGCATCCACTTTCCAAGCTTGACTGGGAAGTCCTTGCACAGAATTTGTCCAATTGGTAGTTCTGAGGGGAGGCAAACAGGTCTATCTAGAGTCCCCCATTTGTTCAAGAGGTTGAATATTTTTGGTTCCAGTTTCCATTCTTGTGGGTCCATGAGATTTCTGCTCAAGTCGTCTGCCAGTGAATTTAGCTTGCCTGGCAGGAATTGAGCTAGTAGGTACACTTGGTAGCTCAAGGCTGTGTTCCACAGAGTCATGGCTAGTCTGCAGAGAGGGTACGAATCGGTCCCCCCTGCTTGTTTATTGTACCACATAACTGTGGTGTTCTGTCTTTTGTCCTGGAAGAATGTGGCCCTTGAAGGCTGTCTGAGAATTCTGTACAGCTAACATTTCTTTTTGGTTGATATGCAGGTGCATCTGTGTCTGGTTCCATTTGCCCTGAATGCACTGCCCTGCCAAGTGAGCCCCCCATGCATAGTCTGATGCGTCTGTTAGGCTTTGGGCAGCAGGGGATAGAGTGAAAGGGAGCCCCTTGTTGTGGTAGCAGGCCTCTGCCCACCAAAGGAACTCTGTCTTTATAACAAGGAATGATAGGAATCATTGATTTCAGGTCCTGAGAATGTTGACACCATAGGCCTTTGAGATACCATTGTAGTTTCCTCATATGCAGTCTTGCATACGGAATTAGTAAAATTCAAGAGGCCATGAACCTCAAGGCTTGCAGATGGCTAGGTCTTTGTGGCCAGTAGTTTGAAGTAGGTTGTCAAACTTGTTCCTCTGGAGTGAGGAAAGCCATCTTGGAAGTTGTGTTCAAGCTTGCTCCCAGGAATACAATCTGTTGGCAGCGTACTTGGTGAGATTCCTTTTCGTTTATGGTGTACTCTAGTGAGTTTAGAAGTTTCTTTACGAATGCCAGACATTTTAATAGCAATTCTTGGCTTTCTGCCTGAATCAATCGTCCAAGTATGGGTATATTTGAATATTTCTCTGCCTGCAAAATGCAATGGCTGGAGCTAGACACTTTGTGAATACCCTGGGCGCAGTAGATAAGCCAAAGGGAAGTGCAGAGAAAATACAGTTTTGTACCTACCATAAATGTAGATGTCCGATAGGTATGCATCTGCAGTCATCACATATGGGTTGTCCTGCCTCAGGCAGCAGTTCAGTCGGCCGGATTCCAAAGTCTGGGTCCGGCGTTGGCTGATGTCGCCCCTTCCCCGACATCATAGCGTCTGGGGTATAAAAGCGCCAGCCGACGCCATCTTCCTCAGTTTTTCTTGCCCCAGATGCCAGGTGCCCTCTAAGGAAGGCTAAATTTGGAAAAATGCAATAAAATCCTAACATTTGCAATAATATATATATATATATATATATATATATATATATATATATATATATACACATATATACATATATACACACATATATATATATATATATATATATATACACACATACATACACACACCACAATAGATCCCCCCAGCTAGCTAATATATATATATATACACACACCACAATAGATCCCCCCAGCTAGCTAATAGAGGGGTAAGTACCCAAGAAATACCACAGAGGGGAAGGAGGGAGGGTAAACCTGACTGCAGATGCATACCTATCGGACATCTACATTTATGGTAGGTACAAAACTGTACTATGTCCTTCAAGGATGCATCTGCAGTCATCACATATGGGTAGAGTACCATAGCCAATCTGGGGGATGGTGTAGCTAAGATACCCTGCAGGACAGCCATAGCAAAGCCTGCTCTGGATCTGGAATATAAAGGTAAATTGTAATGCTTGGCAAATGTATGCACTGAGCTCCATGTGGCAGCTTCTAAAATGTCCTTGGTAGCCACCCCTCTTAAGAAGGCTGTGGAGGTGGCTGTGGCTCTCGTAGAATGAGGTCTAATGTTAGCTGGTACAGTCTTTCCATGAAAGGAGTAACAAAAGTGAATGCAATTTCCTATCCATTTTGAAATAGTCTGTTTGGAAATTGCTTTTCCTTGAGTACCAGCAGCATATGCTACCAACAGCTGGTCAGCTTTTCTGAAACCTTTAGTTCTGTCCAAGTAGTAGCGCAACGGTCTGTGAATGTTCAGGGTGTGCAGCAGTTTCTCCCCTTTGTTTTGTGGATTTGGGAAGAAGGTAGGCAGATGAATGGCTTGATTTAATGAAACCCTGGATACCACCTTTGGCATAAATGTGGGATTAGTTCTCAATGAAACTCTGTCCTGATGAAAAATAATAAATGGCTGTACTGCCATCAGGGCCTGCAACTCAGAAACTCTTCTTGCTGAGGTTATGGCCAGAAGGAAGGCAGTCTTCCCATGAAAGGTACTGTAGATCTGCAGATGCTGCTGGTTCAAATGGAGGCAGTGTTAGCTTTTCCAACACGAAGTTAAGGTCCCAAGCAGGTAGAGGTGGTTTCCGAGGGGGTTTGATGTTTTTGATTCCTCTTAGAAACTGTCTTAGGAGAGGATGAGAGAAGACAGGTGGATTAGTATTGTACTCTGCTGAAATTGCTGAAGCATGAATTTTAATAGAAGAGTAAGACAGACCACAGTGGAACATTTCTGCCAAATATTCCAGGATATGCGCCATGCTCATCACTGTTGCATCTAGGCCCTTTGTGGTGTTCCAAATGAGAAATCTTTTCCATTTTGCTGAATATGCCTTTCTTGTGGAAGGGCGGCGAGCTTCCATAATAACATCCTTCACTCTCTGGGATAGCTTATCCTGAGGAGGAGTCAAGGTATTCTCCAGGCTGTCAGTTGCAAGGTTTTCAGGTTGGAATGTAGAATTTTGTATCTGTGCTGTGTCAGTAGAAGTGGCCATAGAGGCAGAGGCCATGGTTTCGTACGTGACATGCTCCTTAGCAGTGGGTACCAGTGCTGTCTTGGCCAGTCCAGAGCTATCAGAATCACTTTTGGCTGCTCTGTCCTGATCTTCAGTAGCACCTTGGTCATTAATGGAATAAGTGGAAATGCATACACTGTTAGATTTCTCCAGCTGAGAGAGAGGGCGCCCACTTTCCACGCTTGTGGGTGGTATGTCCTTGAGCAGAATTTCTTCATTTGATGATTGTGGGGGGATGCAAATAGATCTATGTCCGGCCTCCCCCAAGATTGTGTTATCTGTAGGAAGATGTCTGGGTGCAACATCCATTCGTGCGCATCCATGATATTTCTGCTTAAGCTGTCCGCCAGTGTATTGTCTTTTCCTGGCACAAACTGAGCTTATAGCTGTATATTGAGTTTCAAGGAAAGTTCCCATAGATTCATTGCCAGACTGCAAAGGGGATAGGAATGGGTACCTCCTTGCTTGTTTATGTACCACATAACTGTGGTGTTGTCTGTCCTTATTAGTAGGTGACCTTGATGCAGAAAGAGTTTGAAGGCCTCGATTGCATGAATCACTGCTAGCATTTCTTTTTGATTTATGTGCATGCGTAGCTCCTTTCGTGACCACTGTCCTTGGATACCTCTGCCCTCCATGTGCGCTCCCCAACCTAGGTCTGAAGCGTCCGTTGTTATAGTTTGGGTGGTTTTTGGCTTTGTGAAGGGCAACCCCCTGTTGGACTGGCTGGCCTGAGCCCACCACAGAAATTCCTTTTGAAGGCATGGAATGAGTGGGATTAAAGATTCTAAACTGTGACTGTGCTGAGTCCATAAACTCCTTAGGTACCACTGTAGCTTTCTCATGTGTAGCCTTGCTTGTGGAATCCAAAGAATATTGGATGCCTTGTAACCCAGGGCCTGCAGGATTTTCCTTGCAGTCAGCTGAGTTTGTCTTGTCAGATTTTTGAAGTAATCCGGTAGTTGTCTGTGAGATAAGCCATTTGGGTGGTTGTATCTAGATCCGCACCCAGAAAGGTTATTCTTTGGGATGGAACAAGTCTTGATTTGTGCATGTTGACTGTATATCCCAAGGCCTGCAGAAGATTGATGGCATAACTTAAGTCCTTTACCAAAGTTTGTTGGCTGTCCGCTTGTATAAGGCAGTCATCCAGATATGGGTATATTTGAATCCCCTGAAGTCTGCAGTGTGCTATTACTGATGCCAGGCATTTCGTGAATACTCTGGGCGCAGTAGATAAGCCAAAAGGCAATGCTAAGAGTTGATAATGCTCTGACCCTGCAAGAAAAAGGTGTCTTCTGCAACTTTGTCTGATAAGGACATGCAGGTATGCCTCCTTGAGGTCTAGAGTCACCAGCCAAGACCCCTTGCCCAGCATGGGAAGGAGTTGCTGTAGAGTCAGCATTTTGAATTTTGCCACCATGAGATAAGTATTCAGTGCGGACAAGTCGAGAATTGGTCTCCATTGATGTTCTTTTCTTGTTCTGAAAGAGGAACTTTTTCTATGGCTTTCATTTGTAGTAAGTTTGAGATTTGTTTCAAAGCCTCTGCCCTTTGATTTGGTGGCAGACCTGGCATGCCTTTTCTTTTTGGCAATGTGTGGAAATGGAACCTGTATCCGTTGTCTATTATTTGAAGTGTCCATTTGTCTCTTGTAATGTTGTGCCAATTTTTTGAGAATAAAGAAAGCTTTCCGACCAAAGGTGCTTCTAATTGAGCCCTGGTTGGCGGAATCAAAGCAAAGTCATTGAGTTTGTCCTTGTACAGCAGTTGAAGGTCCTGAACTGCTTGTCTGGATTGGAGGTTGCCATTGGCGGCCTCTGTAGGAGCCCCTAGCTTGCCCTCTACCTCTGGCACACCTGTTCCTGCCCCTTTGAAAACTTTGTGTCCGGTAAGGACCAATTCTTGGAAGGTCAATTTCTGCTGAATTGAGGCGGTTGAACTTGAAGAAAATCCTTAACTGTTTGTACAGATTTTGCCTTTTCCTCAAAATTCTTTAGGACTTCTTGAGCAGTGGAACCAAATAACTTTTGGTTTTCCAATGGAGCATCCAAAAGCTTAGCTTTAACATGGTCTGGCAGAGATTGTTCCTTCAGCCAAGCATGCCTACGTATGACAACACCTGTCATTGCTGACCTACATGAAGCTTCCAATGCATCATAACCACACTGCAAAAAATGGTTGCTAACCTGCTGGGAGTTATGTACCAGATCCTGAAGGGATTTACGGTCAAGGGGTTCAGTAGAAGACAGTTTCTTATGCATTTCTTCTAACAAATACTCTTGGTACTGTATCATATGAAATTGACAATTTAATGCCCTCATAGCAAGAGTGGCAGAAGTATACACTTTTACCCCATCTTTCTAATGCCCTAGACTTCTTTGCAGAGGGGAGTGGGTTCCTAGTAGTAACAGCTGCAACCCCTTTAGGGCCCTGAGAAATAGTTTCAGGATCAGCAGAGTGGGCCTTGTAAAGAAAATTATGTGTATCCGGGACCCTGTAATACCTATCGGGCTTAACAGGGGCCGGAGGCAGAGTATCAGGGGTCATACTAGAATCATAATACACATCATCAATGACATTTAAAACAGGAGGAATAGCCAAAGGCCTGTGCTGAGGTAAACGAAGAAAAGTTCTTAGTCTTTTCCTGGAGTCAGAATATTCCTGGCCCTGCCATTTGAAATGCAAATGCTCTCTCATAGAATGAAGGGTCTCCCCAAAGGAAAGCTCTTCAGGAGGGGAGGCTGAGGGGATAGATTCCTCTGCATCCAAATCCTCGTAGGCCGAATAAGCCTCCTCCTGGTAGTCCGAGTGATCCGAGCCCTCAGAGGCCTCCTCAGAGGAAAGGGGATCAGGGGGATCTACCCTGGGCCTTTTGTCTAGAGGAGGTTGGGAGCCCCTGTCCGGATGGGGCTGAGAGTCCCTGAATAAAGAGATAAGGTCCTCTGCTAAGGTTAGAATCTGTGAACTAATAGAGAGTCCCTGAGGAATAACCCTGGGAGGCATAGCTTTAGTGTGCTTAGCAGCTTTAGCCCTGGTGAAGGCCTTAATGGACATGGATGCAGGAGGCCTGGCTGCACCACGTGCTGGTGTAGCTTTGTCTAAAGGAATGGTGTCGGAAGATTCCAATACACCGGTTTCTGAAGGCAATTCTGTAACCGACTTGGTAGGAGCCTCCGGGGCCGAGGCTGTCGGTTGTACTGTTTCAGGATTCGGAAGATCCAAGGACTCTGTATCAGCCGAGACCGAGACACTTGCGGTAGGCCTAGCCGCGGTTTCAGCCGAAACGGCAGGCCGCGTGTCGGTCCTTGTCTTTCCGTTTCTTAGTTGAATGTGAAGTCAGGGTTTCCGACTGCATTTTATATGAAAAACTAGCCCCAAAAAACTCTTCTGCGAACTCCGACCGACGTCTAAGAGTGCGTCGGTTGAAGGAAGCGCAGGCTAAACAAGCCGAGATGTCGTGATCTGGGCCTAAGCAGGGAGGACAGTAAGAGTGGAAATCCTTATGAGGTATTTGTTTCCCACAAGTTAAACAATTATTAACTTTATCTGACATCGGCTGAGGCAAGAAAGAGTCCCCAACGGGGTACTTAGCTTTTGAAGTCTTCGGATAGCTGAATTACAGGAGCTGCCGACCGGCACTTGCGAACTGCTTCTTCTTTGGGCACTGCGGCAAGAAAGACTGAGGAAGATGGCGTCGGCTGGCGCATTTATACCCCAGACGCTATGACATCGGAGAAGGGGCGACATCAGCCGACGCCGGACCCAGACTTTGGAATCCGGCCGACCGAAGGGCTGCCTGAGGCAGGACAACCCATATGTGATGACTGCAGATGCATCCTTGAAGGACATCTGAAAGTGCATGGAGCCTGCCCTGAAGCATAGGTATTTCCTGCAAGAGTCCCTTATTGGAATGTGCAGGTAAGCTTCCTTTAAGTCTAAGATTGCCAACCAGGCATTTTTGCCTAGCATAGGAAGCATCTGTTGAGTGTTAGCATCTTGAATTTTGGGATTACCAAATTAGTGTTTAGAATAGAGAGGTCCAGGATATGACGTCAGGAGCGGTCTTTTCTGGGTACCAGGAAGAGTCTTGAATAAAAACCTTGTCCCCTTTCTTCTGCTGGGACAGGTTGAATAGCCCTGACACTTAGAAGAGAGAGAACCTGCTGTTGAGCCTCTGCCCACTGATTTGGGGTTGGTAGGGTGTGGAAGTGGAATCTATCGTTGGAAAACTATATTCAAAAACCATTTGTCCTGGATAGTGAGTTCCCAGTTTTTTGCATGCAGGGCGAGCTTTCCTCCTAAGGGAGCAGGCAGCTGAGTAGGGCTTGGAAGGGTTAAGGTTAAGTTAGTGCCATTTTCCTGTAAGTAGTCTTACTACTCCCTGCTTTGGAAGTGGGAGCCCCCCCACTGCTTAGGCATGTGTGTAGCCAGAGACTGTAACCTAGTGGTTTGCTGTTCCTGGGTTTGGACTAAGGCCTAGAAGAGGCTGGAAAGGACAAATTCTTTGAAGGTCAATGCCTACTAAATCTGGGAGGCTGTACTTGTAGGAAATATTTAAAAGTTTGCATAGATTTAGCTTTTTCCTCCATATTTTTGAGGACTTCTACTTTGTTGCCTAACAGGTGGTCATGGGTTAAGGGAGCATCCAGTAATTTAGCTTTAACATGATCTGGCAAGTTTTGCTCCTTAAGCTAAGCATGCCTTCTAAGAACAGACCCAGTGACAGCACCCCTGCAAGATGCTTCTAAAGAGTCAAAACCACATTGCAAAGTATGTTTACCAACTTGTTCTGCAGAATGTATCAAATCCTGTAATTCTGTGTGTTCAGCAGAGTCAGGAATCAACATTTTTTGTTTTAGTCCCATAATATGCTGCTGGTACTTGCGTTCGATTCTCAGTTACAGCGTCTTCTGTGTGGCGACATGCGTGAATGGGCGTTCCTTCGTTGAAGGCTGTGCGTTAGGCCCGGCAAGCCAGCACGTAAAACTCTACTGCCAATCATTAGCGGACTGGAGTTCTGCTGTGGCGACCTCTAACTGGGAAAAGCCGAAAGACACACACACACACACACACACACGCACACGCACACACGAAACTAGCAATTTAAAGCCCTAATGGCCAAAGTAGCATAAGTATATACCTTCTTACCCAATCTGTCCAAGGCTCTAGAATCTCTATCAGAAGGGGTAGGGTTTTTGGCAGCAGTATGAAATGGTCTCTGGATCCGCAGTATGATTCTTGAAGAGGAACTTGAGTCAGGTACTCTAATACCAGTCAGGTTTTCTGGGAGCTGGAGGTAAAGTGTTTGGGGAAAGGCTAGATTCCAAGAAAGCATCATCTACAATATCCAGAATAGGCAGGACAGCTAAAAAGGCCTGTGTTGAAGGAGGAGTAAGAACTCCCTAAGCTCTTTTTGGAGTCGAAGTAATCCTGACTTTCCCAGCGGAAATGCTCCCTAAGAGTGTGCAAGGTGGTTTCAAAGGAAAAATCTTCTGGAGGGGAAGCAGAGGGAATGGAATCCTCTGCATCAGAATCCTCATAGGTAGATAGGGGCACATCCTGGTAATCAGAACAAACAGAAATATCAGATTCCTGATCAGAAGAATCAGGAAGAAAATCAGTTCTAGGTCTCTTAGAGGGGGAAGGCAGACTTCCCCTAATTAATGCAATAAGGTCTTTAGCCATTCTAAGCATTTGCTTTTTAGGCATATGGGCCAGAGCATGCGGTTTGGACGTTGGCTTTCTAGGCGCAGGTCGAGTGTGTGTGTGTATATCATTTAAAACGCACAAATAAAATACCTCCAAACAAAAGCAAATACACCAAAAAGGCTTTTAAGCATAGTAAAAGAAAGGAGAGGTATAGTAAGAGAAAAACAGAGGGCTGGAGGGTGGGTAACCAGGACTGCGACAGTGAATACACTCTAGCATCTACATTTATGGTAAGTGTACACAACTGCACTATGTTCTTCATGTTTCACTGTTGGTCACTGCATTTGAATAGAATCCCAAAGCTATGGTTGGGAGGATGGATTTATACAGCATTAGGATCAGCTATAAGGCCCTGTAGGACAGCAATGGCAAAGCCAGCTCTGGATTTGCAGAAGAGAGGTAACGGTAATGTTTGGTGACCGTATGAACTGAGCTCCAGGTGGCAGCTTCTAGAATGTCTCTGGTAGGAACACCTCCGAGAAAGGCTGCAGAAGTAGATGCAGCCCTGGTGGAATGAGATCTGATCCCCTTGGGGATAGTTTTACCACGGTGCATATAGCAGAAACAAATACAATGGCTTATCCATTTGGAAATGGGCTGCTTTGAAATAGCCTTTCCCTCTGCCCCTGCAGAAAATGCCACAAATAGTTGTTCAGATTTTCTTAGAGATCTTGTCCTGTTTAAAAAGAATCTAAGTTGTCTGTGCACATCCAATGAATGCAGAATCTGCTCACCCTTGTTCTGTGGATTGGGAAAAAGTTGGGCAGATGAATGGTCTGATTAAGAGCCACACTGGATACCACCTTAGGCATTGAAAGATGGATTGGCCCTGAGAGCCACCCTGTCTGGATGAAAAATAATGAAAGGCTCCACTGCCATAACAGCCTGTAATTCTGAAATCCTTCTAGCTGGAGTGACTGCTAAAAGGAAAGCTGTTTTCCAGGAGACAAATTTTAGGTCCACAGTAGCAGCTGTCTCAAAAGGGGGAGGTGAGTTTTTCCAAAACAAAACAGAGGTCCGATGCAGGAGTTGGCGCTCTCATGGGAGGTCTTAATTTTTTGGCCCCTCTGAGATGCTGCTTTAAGAGGAGGAGGAGAGAAGAGGGGAGATTGTGTTGTAATGAGCTGAAATGGCGGAGGCATGGATTTTTATGGAAGAAAAAAATGGGCCTTTGTGAAGCATCTCAGTTAAATATTGCAGAATCTGAGGAATACTGGGCATTTCTGTGCTTATTCCTTGTGATTGGTTCCAGGCACAGAATCTTTTCCATTTGTCAGCATAAGATTTTCTAGTACTAGGCCTTCTAGCCTCCAAAATGACATCCATCACAGGTTTGCTGAGGGATGCCAAGGGTGAAATTAGTTGATTAGCCACTCTGCAAGATTCAAAGTTTGGAGTTGAGTGTGCAGAACTTGGTAGTTCTGCTGAGACAGTAAGTAAGGTGTCTGCGGCAGGTGCCACGGAGAAAGGTGTGGCACATTGCACAGAAGTGGGTACCAGTGTTGGCGAGGCCAGTTTGGAGCAATCAGAATAATTTTTGGTTTGTTCCGTCGAACTTTTAGTAGAACTTTGGAGAGCAGAGGCAGAGGGGGAAAAGCATAGACTGACAGAGCATCCACTTTACAAGCTTTTTTTGTGATAAATTCTTGTGCAGAATTTGTCCAACTAAAAGTTCTGGGGTGAGGCAAAAAGATCCATGTCTGGACTCCCCCATTTGCATGTGAACGTGCTGAAAACTTGTGGTTCCAGTTTCCATTTGTGTGGGTCCATAAGATTTCTGCTTAGTTCGTCTGCCAGCGTATTTAGCTTTCCTGGCAGGAATTGAGCATGTAGTTATATCTGGTAGGTCAAGGCCGTGATCCACAATGCCATGGCTAGTCTGCAAAAGGGGTAGGAATGTGTACCCCTCCCCCCTGCTTGTTTATGTACCACATAACTGTGGTGTTGTTTATCAATAGTTGTCCTGGATGAAGGTAGTCCTTGAAGGCTGTCAGTGCATTCTGTATAGCCTGCATCTCTTTCCGATAGATATATAGGTGCATTTGATTTGGGCTCCATTTGCCCTGAATGCACTTTCCTGTCAGATGAGCCCACCCCCCCACCCCCACCCCACAAGCATAGCCTGATGCATCTGTAGTTAGGGTTTGGGTGGCAGGGGGAGGAGTGAATGACAATCTCTTGTTTTGGTGGCAGGCCTCTGCCCACCATAGGAACTCTAGTTATAGGCAAGGTATGATAAGAATCATTGTTTCCAGGCTGTGACAATGTTGACTCCATAAACTTTTTAAGTACCACTGAAGATTCCTCATATGCAGTCTTGCATATGGAATTAGAAGAATGCAGGAGGCCATGAACCCCAAGGCTTGCAGAATTTGTCTTGCAGATATCAGGGTGTGTGTGGCCACCTGTTTGAAGTAAGTCACCAATTGAATTTGATTTTCTGGCCAAGGTAAGTCATCTGGGCAGTTGTATTCAAGCTTGCGCCCAGGAATGTAATTTTTTGAGAGGGTAACCAGTTGTGATTTCTGTTCGTTTATGGTGTACCCCAGACCAGTTAGAACCCTTTTTACAAACACCAGATGCATTAGAAGAATGTTGTTTTCTGCCTGAATTAGACAATCGTCCAAGTATGGATATATCTGAATATTTCTTTGCCTGCAAATGCAATTATTGGAGCCAGGCACTTTGGCTTATCTAATGCACCCAGGGTCTTCACAAAGGGCAGAGCAAAAAACTGGTAATGCAAGCAGCCTGCATTGAAGCAGCGGTACCTTCTGAAAGATTCCCTGATTGGGATATGCAGGTAAGCCTCTTAAGTCTAGAGTTACCAACCAGGCATCTTTGCCTAGCATAGGTAGTAACTGTTGAAGAATCAGCATCTTGAATTTTGGAATGTCCAGAAATGTGTTTGGTAAGTCCAAAATTGGATGCCATGATTTCTCTTTTCTGGGTACCAGGAAAAGTCTTTAATAGAAACCTTGCCCCTTCTCCTCTTCTGGTACTGGCTGAACAGCTCCCATGTTCATGAGAGACAGAATGTGTTTCTGGGCCTCTGCCCACGGATGTGGGGGCAGATCTGGTCATTCGTTTGGGATTGGCAACGTGGAAATGAAATCAGTATCTCTGGGATACTATATTTAAACCCCATTTGTCCTGGGTAATAACTTGCCAGTTTTGTGCATGAAGTGCCAGTTTTCCCCCCAAAGGGGCGGCTAAAAGGTAAGTGCTTGGTGATTGTAGAGGGAAGTCATTGAGACTGTTTACCATAGGGAGGTGCCTTGTTTCCAGATTTGGAGGTGGAGGCACTCCATTGTTTTGTTCTAAAAGTTCCTTGTGACTGAAACCTGGAGCCTTTGGAATGTCTGGATTTGACTTGAGTGACTCTCAGTGACTGGAAAGGACCAGTTCTTAGTAGGCCGGTGCCTACTAAATCTTGAAGGTTGCACTTGTAAGAAATCTTTCACAGTTTGCACAGATTTAGCTTGATCTTCCATCTTTAACACTTCTTCAGCCTTATTACCAAAGAGACGGTCCTGTTGTAAAGGAGCATCCAACAATTTTTTTTTTTAAAATGGTCAGGCAGTTTGCTCTTTGAGCCAAGCATGCCTTTTTAGTACAGATCCAGTTGCAGCAGCCCTGCAAGAGGCCTCCAAGGAATCAAAACCACATTACAAAGTATGTTTTCCAACTTAAAAAACAAAGAGTTTCCACTGAAACGATGAAGCCAATAACGGTTTATTGCTCAATAATCCACAAAAGTTGCACATAAATACCACAAACTAAGCGCTTTAGCCAAGGTTAAAAAACCATAGGCATCTTCAGAGTTGTTAGTTTACAATGCATTCTTCCCTTTTGTATAACTTCAATTATGGGAGTCCATTTTAGAGGCACATGAGTCTTTGTGGCAAATACGGACTAATGCAACAAGTCTACCAGGGCTCAACGAGTTTATTTCTATAAAGCCTTTTTTAAAAATAAAACAAAACAAAATTGGTTAGTCTAACATAAGAATTTTTGTGTTATTTTAGGATAGGGGAAAACGTGTTAATTCTACAGGTGTATTTTTCACTTGTATATATATTTTTTTACATGTTATTTACCAAACAGGCAATGAAAGTACAATTTGATTTTTTATATATGTATATATATATATATATACATATACATATACATATATATATATATATATATATATATATATATATACACACACACACACACACACACACATTTTTGTATATATCATTAGACATGACTGTTTAGTGAAAATAATATATATGCATCAGTGAAAATTGAAGTTTAAAGCATATTTCAAAGTGTTTTATTTGTGTTTATATATGGGGGCTTATATTTGACAACTGATAAGTATTTTTAAATATTAGGTAGGTGCAAGTCAATATTTTACTGTGTCTTTAATGGTGGTCAATTTTTATTGATTGATTGATTAATTAATGTAACTGAAGTTATGCAAAAGGGGAGAATGCATTGTAAACTAACAACTCTGAAGATGCCTATGGTTTTTTAACCTTGGCGAAAGCGCTTAGTTGTTCGTGGTATTTATGTGCAACTTTTGTGGATTATTGAGCAATAAACCGTTATTGGCTTCATCGTTTCGGTGGAAACTGTTTTTTCTGTTGTCATCGGTCAATGACCAGTTGTGCTGTGTTTACATGTTTTCCAACTTGTTCGGCTGAATGTAATAAGTCCTGTAAATCTTTATTTTCCACACAGTCGGAGATTATCATTTTCTGTTTAAGTAGTCCCATGATATGTTGTTGATATTTAAGCATATGAAATTGACAGTTTAAAGCCCTGACTGCCAAGGTTGCAGACGTGTAAACCTTCATACCCTATCTATCCAGCGACTTGGAATCTCTATCAGAAGGGATAGGATTTTTAGCAGTAGAGGCCTTAATGCCCTTGGGACCCTGAGAAACGGTTTCAGGATCAGCGGTAGGATTTTTGAAAAGGAATTTGTGGGAGTCAGGAACCCTGTAGTATCTGTCTGGCTTACTAGGAGCCGGAGGCAGAGAATCAGGAGTCATCCTAGATTCTGAAAAAAACATCAACAATGTCTAGACTAGGAGGTATAGCCAAAGGCCTACGCTGAGGAAGAAAATCCCTAAGTCTCTTTTTAGATTCAGAGAAATCCTGACTTTCCCAGAGGAAATGTTCCTGAAGGTATGTAAAGTTTCTCCAAAAAAGAAATCCTCAGGGGGAGAAGCAGAAGAAATGGAATCTTCTGCGTCGGAGTCCTCATAAGTAGGTATAGATAAATCTTGTTCAGTAAAAGAACCAGAAGAAATAGAATCCTGATCAGAAGATTCATAATCAATGTCTTGCCTAGGCCTCTTAGCAGGAGGGGGCTGGCTACCCCTGAGCAAGGTAATTACATATTCAGCCATTTTGATAATTTGTTTTTTAGGCATAGGGGCCTACACGCATGGCCCAAGCGTCGGTTTTTTTAGACACAGAAGTAGATTTTGGCCTTAGTTTTGAAGACGAGTCAGTTTAACATACAAATCTTTAGCCCTGAAAACACCCTCAGAAGCCAGTGCCTGCACAGTGGCTCCGGACCCACCTAAGGTAGAGACATCCGCAGGTTCAATACTTAAAGCATCTCGCAGCATACCGAACTCCGAATGGGTCTCAGTAGAGGCCTGCGAATCAAAAGTAGTGGGTATCAGGGGCTGCAAAAGCGCCTCACTGAGTACCAGCGAACTAGCGACTGGCTTAGGAGAAGCGTAGTCGTCAATTTTGGACCTCGATTGCCTGTCTTTTTCTTTGCGTTTTTAGGTATTCCGGTAGTCTGATTGCTAACCGACGTCATTTCTGGATTGTTAAATCATGAAGCAAAAATGTACCGACATTTAATAGTGCGTTGATTAAATCTAGCACAAAATCGACAAGGTATGTTATGATCAGGGCCTAGGCAAGGAATACAGTACAAATGAAAATCCTTATGAGGTATTTGCTTCCCACAAGTAATGCAATTATTAACTTTTACTGACATCGGTAAGGAGCAAGAAAAAGTTTCTCCAACGGGGTACTTGGCTTTTAGTTGAAGACTTCGGTTCTGAAACTCTAACGAAAATTTCAGGTGTCGGCTGACCGGCACTTGCGAACTGCTTCTGCTTCGGGCACCGCGCGGCAAGAGAGACTGATATAATGGCGTCGGCTGCATGTTTTATATCCCTGACGACCTGACGTCATGGAAGGAACAGCAACCGACGCAGGACCCAAGACTGTTAGTCAGGCTGACTGAGGGCAACCTGCCAGCAGATTGCCAGCAGATTACCCAATGTAATGACTGCAACAGTGAAACACGAACATCTGTATTGCACGACAGACAAGCCTCCCATACCACAGAAAACAGAGCAACACAATGGGAGGACAATTGCCCCTGGTGGAATATTTTGTGGATCCAAAAACATACAAGGCTATACAAAAGTAATTAGAACACTGTGTGGTATTCATAAAAAATTAACAGAACTCTGGCAGAACTGGGAGAAAAGTTGGACGAACAAGTTAAAGGATTAGGGGGTAGGGTGCAAGACTTCTGCGACTAAATGTAGGCAGTTTTTCCCTTGAAAGTAGTCTAACTCTCAACCTAAGCACTTAAAAAGCATCCTACAGTCCAGCACTTGCTCAGCAAGCACTAATATACTCAGACACTTGATTGCCCAGCAGGGCAAGGCTCATCATTCACCCCTCACCAACCAAGCGACTAAGCAGCTCACCCTACTATTCAGGCATGACCAAAGGGCAATTTCAGGTATACTCTCCAGTCCAGCTGGTGAACCTGGGTATCCGGAGGCAATGTTACAACTGCCTCAAGTACACAGACAACCCTCTCCTCCTACCACAAAACATGAACATATGCGAGAGATGCAGTCGTATAGCTAAATTGGAGGCTAAGCTCTTTCCACCCAAGACTGGAACAGGCAGTCATGAGGAGAAGGTTAACACTTGCACCACACCTCCAGCCTCACACAGACATAGTAAACCAGCACTGGCAAAAAAAAAAAAAAAAAAACACACAAATATGCGAAATCATACTCTGAGGCTCTAAATAAAAACCTGCAAAAGCGTCAGAGACACCAAAATAACCTGCACCTCTCGTCACAAACCAGACAACACAAAAACAGTGTGCCACACAATCACAGCCCTCAAGGCAAAATAAAGTACAATTTTGTACCTACCATAAATGTAGATGTCTGATAGGCATGCATCTGCAGTCCTTACAAATGGGTTGTCCTGTCGTCAGGCAGCCCTTCGGTCGGCCGGATTCCAAAGTCTGGGTCTGGCCTCGGCTGGGGTCGCACTTCACCCGACGTCACAGCTGCAGTTCTTCGGGTATAAAGGCATCAGCCGACGCCATTTTCCTCAGTGTTTCTTGCCCCAGATGCCAGGTGCCCTCTAGGAAGGCTAAATTTGGATAAATGCAAATGGTTCCAAATAGTAGAGAGCAAACAAAAAATAAGCATGTATGTACATATATACAAACAAATACACCATAATAGATTTCCCCAGCCAGCTACAAGATGGGCAAATACCCTAGGAGTACCACAGAGGGGAAGGAGGGTGGGTAATCCTGACTGCAGATGCATGCCTATCGGACATCTACATTTATGGTAGGTACAAAACTGTACTATGTCCTTCAAGGATGCATCTGCAGTCCTTACAAATGGGTAGAATACCATAGCCAAACTGGGGAGGAGAAATAAGATTATGGTGTAGTTAAGATCCCTTGCAAAACAGCAGTGGCAAAACCTGCTCGGGATCTGGAGTATAAAGGTAAATTATAATGCTTGGCAAATGTATGCACGGAGCTCCAAGTAGCAGCCTCTAAAATGTCTTTGGTAGCCACTCCTCGTAGAAAAGCTGTGGTAGTGGCTGTAGCCCTTGTAGAGTGAGGCCTGATGTTTTCTGGAGTTTTCTTCCCATGGTAGGAGTAACAAAATCTAATGCAATTTCCTATCCACTTAGAGATTGTCTGTTTTGAAATTGCTTTTCCTTCCATTCCTGTTGCATATGCTACCAGTAGCTGGTCAGTTTTCTATTGCTCTTGGTCCTGTCCAGGTAGTAGCGTAATTGTCTATGTACATCCAAGGTATGCAAAAGTCTCTCCCCTGTTCTGTGGGTTGGGGAAGAATGTAGGTAGGTGGATAGCTTGATTTAAAGATACCCTGGAGACCACCTTTGGCATAAAAGTAGGATTTGTTCTCATGGACACTATCTTGATGGAAGATCAGGAAGGGCTGTACTGCCATTAATGCCTGTAGCTCAGATACCCTTCTTGCTGAAGTGATTGCAAGCAGGAAGGCAGTTTTCCATGATAAGTATTGTAATTCTGCTGTTGCTGCTGGTTCGAAAGGAGCGAGTGTCAACTTTTCTAGCACAAAGTTAAAGTCCCATGTTGGCAATGGTGGCTTCCTAGGTGGTTTTACATTTTTAATTCCTCTCAGAAACTGCCTGAGCAGAGGATGTGAGAAGACTGGAGGTTCCAAGTTGTATTCTGCTGAAATAGCTGATGCATGAATCTTAATGGAAGAATAGGACAGGCCGTTGTGGAAGAGCTCTGCCAAGTATTCCAGGATGTTGGCTATGTTTACCAGTGACACATTTTCTCCTTTTGCAGTACTCCAAATGTGATATCTTTTCCATTTTGCTGAATAATTTTTTCTTGTTGAGGGTCTGCGAGCCTCCAAGATAATGTCTTTAACCCTTTGGGATAAATTTGGGTTATTTGGTGTTATGCAATGTTCCAGGCAGTCAGCTGCAGTGTTTTCAGGTTTGGATGCAGGGTGTTGTAGTTGTTCTGTGTTAACAGTAAGGGAACTAGGGGTATAGGCCATATTTGTTCCCGAGACATGCTCCTCAGTAATGGGTACCAATGTTGCCTTGGCCAGTCCGGAGCTATCAGGATGATCCTTGGACGGTCCTCTTTGATCTTCAATAGCACCTTGTGCATCAAAGGAAGTGGTGGGAATGCATATGCCATTAGGTTTTTCCAACTGAAAGATAGGGAGTCCACTTTCCAAGCAAGTGGGTGGTACGTCCTTGTGCAGAATTTCTTCAGTTGGTGATTGCGTGGGGATGCAAATAAGTCTATTTCTGGTAGTCCCCATTTTCTTGTAATGGTTTTGAAGATGTCCGGATGCAGCATCCATTCGTGGGCATCCATGGTAGTTCTGCTTAGTATGTCTGCCAGAATGTTTTCTTTTCCTGGCACAAAAATTGCTTGTAACTGAATGTTGAAGCTCAGGGCCACATTCCAGAGGTCCATTGCCATCCGGCATAGAGGGTACGAATGTGTGCCTCTCTGTTTGTTGATGTACCACATAACTGTGGTGTTGTCTGTCCTTAACAGTTGACCTCGTCGAAGAAGTGGTCTGAATGTCTGAATTGCCAGTTTTACTGCCAGCATTTCCTTTTGATTTATGTGTAGGTGCAGTTGGTCTTGAGTCCATAAGCCTTGTATGCACTTGTCCAGCATGTGCACCCCCCAACCGAGGTCTGAGGCGTCCGTTGTGATGGTCTGGCTTGTTTGAGTGCTGTGGAAGGGTAGTCCTTTGTTTGATTGACAGGCCTGAGCCCACCATTGGAATTCTTGCTTCAGGCATGGGATTATTGGAATTTGGGTTTCTAGGCTGTGCTTGTGCTGAGACCATAAATTCCTTAGGTACCACTGTAACTTTCTCATATGCAGTCTGGCATGTGGAACCAATATTATGCAGGATGCCATGAAACCCAAGGCTTGCAGGACTTTTCTTGCTGTTAGCTGGTTCTTCTTTGTTAATGCCAAGAAGTAGAGAGGTAGTTGCTCCTGTTTTTCTACTGTTAGGAATGCCATTTGTTTTGATGTGTCCAGTTCTGCACCCAAAAAGGTGATCCTTTGGGATGGTATCAGCCTTGACTTTTTTATATTGACTGTGTATCCCAGAGCTTGCAGTAGATAAATGACCCTTTTCAAGTCTTCTGCTAGCTTGTTTTTGTTGTCCGCTTGCAACAGGCAGTCGTCCAGGTAAGGGTAGATTTGGATTCCCTGAAGCCTGCAATGAGCAATTACTGATGCCAGGCATTTCGTGAACACTCTGGGCGCAGTAGATAAGCCAAAGGGCAATGCTGAGAATTGATAATGCTCTGATCCTGCAAGAAATCTGAGGTATCTTCTGCAATTTGGTTGTATGGGGACGTGCAGGTATGCCTCCTTGAGATCTAGAGTTACCAGCCAAGACTCCTTGCCCAACATGGGAAGAAGTTGCTGTAGGGTCAGCATTTTGAATTTTGGGACAATGAGGTATGTGTTTAAAGCGGACAGATCGAGAATAGGTCTCCATTGGTTTTCTTTTCTTGGTACCAGGAAGAGCCTGGAGTAAAATCCTTGTCCTTGCTCCATAGATGGTACCTTTTCTACAGCTCTCATCCTTAGTAAGTGAGTTATTTGTTTTAGAGCTTCTGCCTTTTGATTTGGAGGAAGGTTTGGCATTCCTCTCTTCTTTGGTAGAGTATGGAAGTGAAACCTGTAACCTTGGTCTATTGTCTGCAAAATCCACTTGTCTCCTGTGATGTAATGCCAGTTTACTGAAAATAAGGCTAGTTTCCCGCCTAAGGGTGCTTCTAGTTGTTCCCTGGTAGGCGGTGCCAGAGCCAAGTCACTGTGATTGTCCTGTAGTAGTGGTGGCGGCTGTATCTGTGGCTGTACCTCGCTGGTTGTTAGCCTGCCACTGACGTCCCCTGTAGGCAGCTCTGGATTGACCTCTGCCTCTTGAGTGCCTATTCCTGCCTCTCTGAGCTCTGGAGGTGTCTGGAAAGGACCAATTCTTGGAGGGCCAATTCCTGCTAAACCTTGGAGGTTGGACCTGTAAGAAATCTTTGACTGTCTGGACCGATTTTGCCTTCTCTTCCATCTTCTTCAGCACCTGTTGTGCAGGAGAGCCAAACAAATTAATCTTGTCCATGGGAGCATCTAGTAGCTTTGATTTGACATGGTCTGGTAAGGCCTGCTCTTTTAACCATGCATGTCTTCTGATCACTGTGCCAGTCATGGCTGATCTAAAGGAAGCCTCCAGTGCATCATAGCCGCATTTTAAGGAATGATTACTGACCTGCTGAATGTTATGCACCATTTCCTGAACAGATTTTTTGTCTAATGGTTCATCTGAGGACAGCTATTTAGTTAATTGGTCTAACATAAATTCTTGATACTGGATCATGTGGAATTGACAGTTCAAGGCCCTAGCTGAAAGAGTAGCAGAAGTGTAAACTATTTTACCCCATCTCTCTAAGGCCCTGGATTCCCTTTCAGAGGGGAGGTGGTTTTTGGCAGAGGTAGCTGCTACCGCCTTAGGTCCCTGGGAGATAGTTTCGGGATCTGCAAAAGGAGCCTTATACAAATGATAATGTGTGTCCGGGACCCTGTAGTACTTATCGGGCTTAGCAGGGGCCGGAGGAAGTGAATCAGGAGCAGTACAAGCATCATTAAATGCATCATCCACAACAGTCAGAACTGGAGGGATGGCTAAAGGCCTATGCTGTGGTAAATGCAGAAAGGTTCTAAGCCTTTTTCTAGAGTCTGAAAAATCCTGGCCCTGCCACTGAAATTGTTCCCTCATAGCATGCAAGGTTTCCCCAAAGGAAAATTCCTCAGGCGGAGAGGCAGAAGGAATGGACTCTTCAGCATCAGAGTCTTCATAAGGGGAGAAAGGACCCTCTGGAGGGTTTGAATTATCTGAATCATCAGAGGAGTCATCTGTAGAAACTTGCTCAGGGGGCTCTGCTCTAGGCCTCTTCTCTGGAGGTGGGTGAGAAGCCCTGTCTGGGTGAGGTTGGGATCCCCGGATCAAAGAAATGAGATCCTCTGCTAGACTAAGCATTTGTGAATTAGAGCTAGGCCTGTGAAAGAGGGTTCCAGCAGGCACAGTTTTGGTAGATTTAGCTGCTTTAGCCCTGGCAAAGGCCTTAATCGACATGGTTGCAGGTGGCCTAGCAGCTCCACGTGCAGGGGTTGAAATATCCAAGGGGATAGTATCAGATAAATCCTGGGAATCTGCAAGAGCAGGTGGGATTTCAGTAGCCGATTCCACCAGGTTGGATGAGGCCTCGGTAGGAGGTAAGCTTTCGGCTGAAGGAAGAACCGTGAGCTCGGTTTCAGCGAAACAGACACTGCGGTTGGCTTAACGCGGTTTCGCCAAAACCGCAGACGCGAGTGTCGGTCCTTTTCCTTGCGCTTTTAGATATTTGCATAGTCGGAGGATCCGGCGGCATAATGTAAGCAAAAGCGGGCGAAAAACTCCTCAGCAAATTCCGACCGGCGTCTAAGCGTCCGTCGGTTAAAAGAAGCACAGGCTAGACAAGCTGCTACGTCGTGGTCTGGGCCTAAACAAGGTAAGCAGTAAGAGTGGAAATCTTTATGAGGTATTTGTTTCCCACAAGTTAAACAGTTATTCACTTTTTCTGACATCGGCTGAGGCAAGAAAGAGTCCCCAACGGGGTACTTAGCTTTTTAGAAGTCTTCGGTAGTAGTAGAAGTATTCGGTAGTAGTAATCTCTGGTTCTGACCGACCGGCACTTGCGAACAGCTTCTGCTTCGGGTGCCACGCGGCAAGAAAGACTGTGGAAAATGGCGTCGGCTGATGCCTTTATACCTGAAGAACTGCAGCTGTGACGTCGGGTGAAGTGCGACCCCAGCCGAGGCCAGACCCAGACTTTGGAATCTGGCCGACCAAAGGGCTGCCTGACGACAGGACAACCCCATTTGTAAGGACTGCAGATGCATCCTTGAAGGACATCATACCCAACACACTAGTAATAGGCGACTAGTCAGACACACTGACGTCCCACTCACTAGGCTGGACAAGAAGGTTACAATTAGCTGCCTGTCGGGAGCCAGAATCCGCCACATAACACAAGCCGTCACGTCACTCCAGAACAAGTACAAATATGACTCTGTCATTGTTCATGTTGGTGTGAATGACCTGAGACGTACCTCCCTGGACTACATGAAGAGAGACATGGAAGAGCTGTGATCATGTAGCCCAGCCCAGATCATGACCCTGACCCCGAGTAGCAGCCTGCCCTCACCAAGAATGACACCGCAGTATAAACAAAAAATTATCAATTTCAACAAGTGGCTAAGCTTCAGGTGTCATTCAAAGGGGATCCAGTGTGTCAGCCTGGGACTACATGCTCGACAAGCCTCGTTGCTTTGCAAGAGGCTGCGTGCATCTGTCACACCTAGGCTTTCGAATACTGGCCAAGGCTCTTGCTGCCCCAATAGTACCTTTTTTTAGGCAAGGCTCAAAAGTCAAACCCACCTCCGTAAACAGCACAAATAGAAAAATGAGGGTTATGCTACTCAATGCCAGGAGTTTAAATCTCAAAAGGCACATGCTTGAAGCACTCCTCAGTATGGAGAACGTCATCTGTGCAGTAACTGAAACCTGGTTCAAGGCTCCACAGAACACCCCAGCACTACCGGGCTACAACTTATACCACACATTTCGGCCAAAGAACATGGACAAACACAAAAGGAGGGGGTGTATCCATATTCAAGGATACCTACGCCTCCAGGTTAGTGGCACAGCAGGATACCTCTGAGATCATCCATGTGCAACTAACATCGGGCAAATCTGCAATGCAAGTTGTGGCCTGCAACAGATCACCCTCCATGACCCAGGACCACCACTCCGCCTTTCTGGAGACACTGGAAAACATGAAGGTCCTACCGAACACCTTGATATTGGACTATATCAATTACCCTACCGTTAACTGGGAAAACTACTCAAGTATAAACTCCCAGGTCCAGCGCTTCCTGGAATTTATCAACTCAAATGCCCTGGATCAGCTGGTAAACTCCCCTACCAGAGGTGAAAACATATTGGACCTGGTCATCACCAACATGGGCGACAGGTGTTTCGCACCGGAGGTCAACTAGTCACTGGTTAGATCAGACCATAAACTAATCACTCTGGATCTCCACACCACACCACAACCCCCAACCAAAGAAACCACATTGAAAAACTTTTCTATAGCAAACTTCACCTTACTTAATAGAGGTGTTAAGTTTCACAGCCCCCACGCTAAAGGATAAGTGTCCAAGATGCAGGATCCTTTACAAATGCACTCTATGAGCACCTACAAGGATGCATGGATCGTGCCATCCCTAGCAAAACCAAGACGCACTCCC
The DNA here is from genome assembly GCF_019279795.1 of Protopterus annectens. Taxonomy (NCBI): domain Eukaryota; kingdom Metazoa; phylum Chordata; order Ceratodontiformes; family Protopteridae; genus Protopterus; species Protopterus annectens. The sequence continues at coordinate 368,406,688 of NC_056735.1, forward strand.
CTAAGAGAAGGAAACCAGTCTGGTGGACCCCTGCTATTGACAGGCTATACAATAGGAGGAAACTAGTTCAGAAAAAAAGCAAATCCCAAGAAGGAAAGACATCCCTGATCAGTATCAGTAAGAAACTAAGGTCCCTCATAAAATCATCCAAGGCTAACTTCGAAAGAAAAACAGCCAAGGATTCGAAAGATAACCACAAAGCCTTCTTTAGCTATGTCAAGAATCTAAGTGGACACTTGCAGATATGCTCTGAGCTAGTGCAAAATAGCACAAAATATACTGAACCTAACTGATATTGCCAACATACTGGCAGATAGATTCAGTGTAAACTTCACCCCCAAAAGGGCCCACAACAATACCGGAAATGTATAGTGTCCTGGAAATCACACAGGTGAAAACAGCCCTTTCAAAAGCCAAAAGCACAGCATCAATGGGGCCAGATGATGTCCCAGGCTGCATCTTGCATGAACTAACCCCCCACCTAAACACACTGTTCAGCCTCAGCCTCTCAACAGGCTACGTGCTCACAGAATGGCACATAACTGTTATTCCGCTCCACAAAGGAGGGGCCACAACTGACCCTGGTAACTATCGCCCCATAAGCCTAACTAGCCTGGTCTGCAAGGCTATGGAGCGCATCATCATGGAACTCATTAACAAAGACATTGGGAACCTCCAAACACTTGACCCAAACCAGTTCGGCTTTAAGGGCAGATCATGCCTACTAAACCTGGTGGACTTCAAGACAGTCACCAAGGCCATAGATAAGGGTAAGGTGGTTCACACAGCCTACCGTGACCTCGCCAAGGCTTTTGACACCATCCCCATTCAGGAATTATAAAAAAACTCAGCCGCCTGAACATAAACCCCTACGTCATGAGAGGAGTTGCCAAACTGGCTTACAGACAGAACTCACACGGAAAGAGTAGCGGGCTCCAGGTCCGAGACTGAACCAGTCACAAGTGGTGTCGCACAAGGCTCAGTCCTGGGACCCCTACTGTTCGGCATATACTTCTCAGAAGTACAGGCAAACACAGGAGGACTATGGCTAACCAAGTCGCCAATGACTGCAAACTGGGAGCCATAACTGACTCTCCGGCTGACACGGACACCTGGTGTCAAAGTCATTGTCTCAAGCTAAATGCCAAAAAATGCTTAGTCATCCTGTTTGGGAAAAACAAAACGCCCATGAATTACCACATAGGTGGCAGCCTCCTTAACACAGAAGAGGCAATAAGAGATCTGGAGACCCAGGCAGATAGTAATCTGTCCTTTGACAATCATATTGCCCAAGTAGTTAGGAAATCCTTCTATGTAGCCCATCTAATTACTAAAGGGTTCGCATATAGAAATAAAGAGGTTATAGTGCCCCTCTACTAGTCACTCATCAGACCCATCATAGAGTACAATGCCCCATTTGGGATGTACCTCAAGACACTTCCAAACAGCTGGAAAGACCACAAAAGTACCTCAACAAGAGGATTACTGGCCTCAAACATATGTCCTATACAGCACGACTGTAAAAACTCTGTCTGTACTCAGTGGCATATCGCTTGTTCAGAAGTGATCTGTGCCCGACTTACAAAGCATTGTCCAACTCCGAATTGATGGACATGCTCCACCTAAAAAAATCCAAGTCACTGCGAGTCACTCGCGTGAGCTAAACCTCGCCACAATAAATAGAACATGCTGGAGGGATAGATTCCGGTCACAGAGACTCCCCATGCTTTGGAACAAAATTCCCAACTACATTAGGCAGAGCCCCTCACTAACACTAAGAGAAACCTTGACGAGTGGATGGATAACAGAAAATACACCCCTGGGATCACTTTATTGGCTCTTCTTGACAGAGGCTCAGGTTAATTAATCAATGGGGAAGCGAAAGCTGACACACTGACTAGGCGTATAAATGCCCTCTGGCAGATAGCCTAGTACCTACCTATGAACCAAAAGAAATAAGAAAAAGGGTCTTTTTGTTGTACAGCATTATGGTGAAACTGGACAGCCAAGTGGCTTGGGAAAGTTATATATGGCAGATTAAACCCTACCAGCCTTACTACAGAAGTTGGAACTCCCAGACATGTTTTTTCCACTCAGTGACCTAATTATCCATCCACTGACAAAATATACCTTGTCCGACTTCCAGTATGGCAGTGTAAGTGTGGTTACAACCAGTCTACAGGTCTTTGAATTACAATAAAATGAGTGGAAAAATTCCCTTCAGAAGTTGAATGACAATCAGCTACAAATTTTCCTAACAGAAAGGAGGTGAGGAATATCAGAAAAAATACAACTTAGAAGTTGAAACCGATTAAGGAGCTGAGTGGGCTGAAAACAATCTGATATGGCTAGGAACACTGACAAAGACAGAGGTTGCCTGCGATAGAGTAACACTGAATGCCACCTGGCTAGAGATAGGACACAAGTTTTTAAACAGAGCACGTCACAAGACAAGAGATGGGAAGACGTTGAAAACATTCTGAACCAACAAAATACAGCGATACAGCTGAAGGGAATGGCTGCTTAAAACTAATGCAGATGCCACAAAAATCTGCCTGAATTATGTGGAGGCCAAACTTATTTTGAAATGGAGGCATGCAAAAAGTATTCATTAGTCAGTGCCTAAGAGTAGTGAAGCAGGACAAAGTACAGTCTATTAAACACAGTTTCCTAACTTGTGAAATCAAGGAAGTTTAAAAAAAAAAATAAAAAGTGTGGTGGCCAGAAGAAAACCTGTTGTTGGAGCAGCAAATTTACTAATAAAAGACTACTCAGTGGAAACAAGGAGGAAGCCTTTTTATAGAGCAGTAGACAGGCAAAACTGGTCTGAGGTGAAATAAAATACAAGCTGCGCTGCTGAGAATTTTCCAAGGTTCAGCCAGGGCATTTCCGGACCATTAGAAGCTTTGGCAACCATGCAGAAACCAGCTAAACTCATCCAATTAGACGGCCACGGGAACATGGAGGATAAAAAAGACAGTAATAAGGAGTAGAGTATAAAATGGAAAGCCATTTGAGAAGATGCATTGCTTCTTTCACAGACTGAAAAACTAGAAGTCATGACAAAGGAAACAAGAATGAAAAGTAAAAGCAAAACAAATTAACTGTGTCATGAGATTGTAATGAGAAACTTAATTCTACGTCAACGTTAAACAGGGATAACCGAACTGCGCTGACTGTTATGAAGGCAAAGCATATGTATGTTTGAACACTAACTTTTGTTGATTTACAAAGGACATAACTGGAGCTTAGGATAAGAGGAATCTAGCAAAGGGTAAAAATGAGAAGGTAGCGCAGACTGAGTGAGAATTAAATATGTGAAGTACAGTGATGGCAGGGTTACATACCTACTTGGATTCTGTATTAAATGTTGAATTAGAAGCTTTATACAGAACTGTAACCATCCAAAAAGATGAAAGATTATGTACACCCTTCAAGTACCCAAAAAAGTTAAGGGGATACAAGGAGCTGGAAAAATTATTTTTACTCAGGGAAAGTGATCATAAACAGCAAGTTTTAAGATGGAGCCACCCTATGCAAAGTACAGCCATAGTTTTATTTGTGGTATTGGAGTTGTCACCATTAGAGACAAGAGTTCTCAAACTGAAGAGACTGAAATGATTTTGCAGTCAGTCACGGAAGGGGCTGAATTGTCACGCAGTTTAACAAGGCATGCGATACAAGCATGGGGAAAAGGGATTTTGTCTGCAAATTTAAATGTTGAAAAGACCGGGTTCTCTGCTACATCAAAAAGTTATAAGCTGATACAACTGCTTCAGACAAAACTCACCAGAATAAAGTGGAACATCTAAAGTTGCAGAAGAGCTGGGTTTAGACTGCTATCAGATTTGGTATGGTGACGGAAAAGGAAAAACGGTGAAGAACTCCCCTGCAACCAATAAGGAGATATTTGCAGATAAGGATGTGCTGAAGGAATTTAGGATGGATTCAAGGAAAGCAATTTACAGTAAAGGGACTTTCCTTGCTTCTAATTAGCCCACAAAGAAAATGAAGTACTGGCACAGATGTAGTAATATGGCAGGACGGAGTAATGATAGTTACAGGGGACGAACCGCGTAGTCAGGAAATTTGAAGTTAGTGGAAGGCCTTGATATCAAAGACAAAAGGAAAACTCAGCCTTAGAACTAAACAAAATATTTGTTTTTCACTCTGTTTTCGGAGTTATTTTAACATATTAAAATCACTCAAGACTGCTGCTTATAAAATGCTAAAATGTTTTCTGCAAAATGGCCATCAATGGGGCTTAACTTATCAACGTGACCTTATTTTTTTCAAGCCTCTTTCTCCCATAATCCATTTCAAGTCTGTTTAATAACAGTCATGCTAAACAACTAGAGGTGTACTCCCATTCCATTGACATATAATGGGATTAGTGTCAGTCACTCATCTTGTATACTGTCTGTAACAAGACTAATTTTATTTCCTGAATAGCCCTTATCTGTGTGGGTCTCAGGGCTCATTTTATAGTATACTAAGGAATTGTACAGCTACAACCAAAACAATTGCTAAACTGCAGGCCTTTGTTCAAAGTATCTTTCTGTAGTCCAAGATGAATTGACAGCCCCTCTCCCTACACTTTGGTAAATGAGTTGATACTTAAAAAAACAAAAAATATTTTCTGACTTCTCCAAATGTCACAGACATCTTTGATACTACAGTCAAGTAATCTTAAAATGTAAAGTACTACTAAGTTTAAAGCTTAGCATTTCAATACTATATCGCTTATGTAAATTTGTCAAAAATGTGACTGCCTTGGAACCACTGACTGATATAATGTAGCTATTCCTTTCATAGCAAAACAGAGCAATTAGAAGCAGCTGTAAATCACTGCAAGCTCTCGCTCTGCAATAAAAACAATGGAAAAACGTTCCACATCTGGTCTTGTTTACAGCTGCCTAAACTCCTGACTACAAATTTCTGGATAAACCTGCATGCCACAGACAAATTCCTCTGCAATTTATGTGAAAAGTTAAGCTTAAAAAAAGTGGGTGGTCCTTCCCTTCCTTTGATACCAAAGTGAGGAAATGAAAGTTTTATTGAAGGACAGACAGGTTGCTTTTCTCCCTACAATGATTCCAGTACTGTGTAGGCTACAATGATTCCAACACTGTGTAGGTACCAGAAACTTAAGAACTGTCGACTGGCACTTCTTCGCTATCATAGATTGCTAGAACTGTTGTAGAACAGGATAAACAAATGGGAAGTGCAAAAATATACATATTCTAGTAAGCACAAGGTTTGGTCTAGGATAAACAGAATAGTTTAGAAAATTTAGATGTGGGCAGGGTAGAGGCAAGTGTTATTTTCAGACACATGCCTTAGTGAAAGTTGACAGATAACCAAAACAAAACGGGCTTAAACATTAAAGGATTTCCAATCAAAGAATAGTCAAAAAATAAGATGAGAAATATCTGACAGCCAAGACTGGAAGTGAAGTAAAGCATGAAAACATGCCTCGGCCATAAAACTAACAGGAAAAACTCAATTTCGTAAACCTTAGACTGGGAAAACACCAACAAGAAGAAATCAACTGGGTATCATACTGTAAAACAGCCCTAATATCTTTAAGCACAGTGTCAACCAATCATACCACAATGAAGTGATGTTTCTCATACCAAACTCAACGAAAATAGCATCTTAAAGGATACCTCATACAACTACTACGATGCCCTGAGCAATAACAAATCAAATGAGGCATATATTAGACCCCCACACTCAATCCCATGAAAACAGCTGATGGTTCTTTACAACACAAATGCAGTGCAAAATACCAAAAGTGAAAAAAAAATGCATTTGATACTTTTAAAGGCAAATATTAGTACCCCTTCCGAGATGCCCACAAACTTCCACGGAAAGACAAAAGGATGTTCACTTGTGGATGCATTATGCAACTGCTGTTCTATCCTTAGGAATTTCCATGCAGCACATTTCCAACACTGAATGCACACAATCAAGCCCAGCGCACAGTTTTCGCAAAGACATTTTAAACCACAACAATATTGCCATCTTGTGAAACAATGACTCATTTATGTTATGGCAGTTCAGTAAGAGAGGGGTACACCAACTCAAGCAGAAATCACATACTTGACTCAAAAGGAAAAAAAGCTCAATACAATATACTCAGCTTTGACATCACAGTAACAAAAAGATTACAGTGGGCACCTACAAAGGACATGGATCAATCCCCTTTAGGAGTTAACAGAAGGGAAGCAAGATAAAGTACAAAAGTTAAAACAAAAAATTCTGATTCTACACCTTGACTGTTCAATCCAGTAAGAGAAACTACTGCTCGCTACTCCATTTGGCCCATGGGAATTGTAGCAAAGTCTGCAGACACATTTCATTACACTGGAATAAAAATATTTCTTCAGGTAAAACCAGTCTGGACAGAGGCTACACTCTCCTTGTTTGCGTCTTTCGGCTTTTCCCGTGTAGGGGTCGCCACAGCGGAACTCCAGTCCGCTAATGATTGGCAGTTGATTTTTACATACCGGCTTGCCAGGCCTAACGCACAACCTTCAACAAAGGTACGCCCATTCACGCATGCCTCCACGCAGAAAACGCTCTAGCTGAGAATCGAACCGGACAGCGTCTTACTGTGAAGCAACAACGCTACACTAGGAGGCTACACTCTCCTAGCAAAGGATATTCACCCCCTATAGCTGATGGAACTTGATAACGCAACTTAAGCAAGCATATTCCAGCATGTAGCCTTCTAGTGGAGCTTATCAAAGGATCCTCTGAAAAACTAACAGGATATCCTAAGTGCAGAGATAAGCTGATCACGAAGTTGCCCCAAATGCCAAGTTAATTTCTGGTAAGTCTTTCTGCATTATCTTAAAATGATGTAAAACACTTATATACTTCTTAGCTTATTTTTTAAAACACACGATTAAGTCTAGAGTATTTGCCTAAAGTAAATCTTAATAGATTTGCTTCAAACTGTAAACCAAATACATATTACGGATGCTATAACAGACCAAACTGAAAGCAAAATCAAGGCTCATGAATATTGTTACTGAAGCATTTAGTTTGATATTGCACCCCTGAAAGATGCAGTTTAAGGGATGTCAATCTGTCCATAAATAAAAGCTGGTCAGTTTTGGACACACACACACACACACCCTTTCAAGTAAGAATTTAGAGCTGCCTGTTAAGTCACTCAGACTGCCTGCACTCCCAAAATAGCCTCTTTGCCTTCTCCTGAAATCTGAAACTTAAAAGCAGTAATGGACAGGCATTTCATTTTGTTGTGCTCAGACAAAAACTACCTCATGACAAGCCCTAACAAATGTGGATTCGAACATGACCGATTTGCTTCTGCAGTCATTAAACTTGCAAACGCAGGGCACTTTCCTTGCACACCTCCAATACTAAACGAAAACTAAGACATTTCCACATTACCACAACTATTGTGCTGCGCTTTCATAAGCACTGGCGTTACCCATACGCTGCAAGTCATACCTACTTTTCAACATGGATCAAATAATGTCCCTTGTTTTTCAAAGCGTCTCACCAATTCCCATTACAACTATGTACAACTTTTGAGTGTTAGCCCCTCAGCATTTTAAAAGTGAAATATTTACCACAAGAACACAATTCAACTTGCAGCCCTTGAGCAGAGTATCATTACTGCATAAAATGAAAGGCAGCACTTGCCCATTATCGCAAACACGTTCCAAAAAGTCACATAAAAGGCTTCCTTCAAGTTATACTTTGCTGTAGGAATTAACCGTTTCTCTGTACTTTTCACATCCTATCCCTAAATTTCATTTCCTGTGAAGTGAATAGTCTGAATCGTTTCAAGTTTGTTTACAAATCAATAAAACATACAAGGACGCAGTGCAGAGATTACAAACCAAGGGTTAAGTTACAAACATACCAACTTTAAACCCGCCGGCTTATGTACAGAGTAGATGGTCACAGGACAACGGAGCCATGTTTATAACTTGTATAGAAGGTGAAATTATATTACGTTATCGACCACAGTGAACACAGCAGTAATTGTATGCAAAGCACAGATTTCCCACTTAAATTCATCTTTATTTTACAGTAATGTTAACTCTCAGAAATGGGTAACACTCAACACTTCATGCTAAAGGGCTGACAGTATACTGATTAACAGTTTTTAAATGAAATAAGAAATTAAATGTTGTGATAGGATGTGAAAAGTGTATGCTTTTTCACTGAAAGGAAGAGAATGAAAGTTAATCTGTAGAGTGAAGTAAGACTCGTAGGTGGTTACAATAATACACAAGTACCAGAAAGGCATCATAGCAGCCTACAACTTTGCTATCCCTCACTTTTTTCCCAATCCCCCCTACAGCCATAAGTGCGAAAAACGGCCAAAGTAACATACTTCAGATCGCCGTTTTCATTAATCTGTATACCCCCACATGATAGCAAATACAACCCAATGGTAAAGTTCCCTTTGCTTTTACAGTCCAACCACCCATTTAGAGTATTCTGGTCTCATCAGGTGTCTGCCCTCTTCAGCCATGAAGAAATAATGATCACAATATTCTATTTCAATCTGCTACTCATTCACAGCCAACAATGGTCTAAATGTTATAAATAAAAAGAACTAAATCTTAGCAATGTGTAACATCGCTCCCCATACCAGATGGGCCATGACAGCATTACTTTACAAATGTCTGCAAGAGAAAAATACCCATTCAGATCAAAGTTACACCTCAGTTATGGGTTGCAATTCCCAATGATAACAGGAAGCTTAGGTTGATGTCAGTTAAATATCTAACATTCTGCAGTTTAATGTGCTATGGAAATTTTCCTGCAATGAATTTTGGATTAGACTGTTGTCTAGGTAGAATCCCTTTATTCCAAGGTAGTAGAAACCTAGGCCAAGCAATGAACATCCTGGGGGAAGTGATAGGCCAAGCAAAAAGGTGAACTCGGGCTTCTTTTCAGGCCACAAAGAAGAATAACTGCACTCCTTAAGAAAAGGCAAATGAAGGAAAGCATCTTTTAAGTCCAGATATACACTGCTGCATCCTTTAAGCACACAGAAGAGCCAGTAAGGTCAGCTCTGAACTCTTGGGCAACAGCTATATATTGAAATTGAGCATATCCCTAAGACTTGCCCCCAGGGTCTTGTTATATGGCAACTGAGCAATAAGGCTATTACCAACCTCCTTTCCTTTTCAAAGGGCAGCTAGGCCAGTCATACCGGTAGCAACTTTATGAAAATCAATTTTTTTTTTCTGAAGGGTTCGAGTAAGCACCTTTTGTTGCTACACATTTTTCCTAAAAAAAAAAACCCTCGAGTTAAGGGGCTTGGTTATGTGATAGAGGCAATAACAGGAACACAGTGAATTCCGACTTCAAAGACTGAAGCAATTATTTGCCTTACCCAGGAGGTGTAAGGTCAGGCCTTACCAGTTTTCTAAAGATGTTCCAAACTCCAAAAATATAATAAGGCTACGAGTTTGCTTCAAAAGACACTTGAAAGCATTCTCAAAGGCCTGCATTACAGGCATGGGGTTTGCCTCCACCTTAATAGCACAGGTTGTCAAATGAAAGTTGAGACCTTTGTAATGCCAGGTTTAAAATAAGATTGAGGCCCCCCCAACATGTGACTGCTGTACAACAGCCCAAAAGACACTGCCTACACCATGTGTGTCAATCTAGAAATAAAGCTCCTCAAATAAACCAGATTTTCCTTCAGAGTCAGATACATCAAGTGGAGAAGAATTTCAATCACTCTGATGAGGATTCAGCTGCAGGAGTGAAGAGAAAAGTGATCTTCCAGTGAATGCACGTTATCTTGGCAATTAAAAAGGCAAGGGCAAAGCAGGCATCTGTAGGGCATTCATCTGTAAGGTGAGTTGTGTGGTGGCTCATGCACTTTACTACTAGACAAAAAGTGGAGCTTTGTCAGATTATCTGCCCGACAAACATCCTCAATTTCCTACATGAAAGCTGCACCTCTCCTGCAGGGACGTACCAAGGCCAAATGCTCCCTCCCCACAGAGTCATAACCTCCTGGGTTTATTGAACTTGGACAGTAGATGCACTTGCACCCCAACTGAATAATGTTACCAAAAAATAAATAAATAATAAATTAATCGGAGCTGAAAAGGGATCTACGGGACTTTGCTCAGCCCAATAAGCTAACTTTCTCCACTTCTGCAGATCTCCCTTGTGGAAGCTGTGTGATGACAGGAGAACAGAACAGGCAAGGGAAAAAAGTATGGGCTACCTAGCTAATAATGAAATTGAAGCAACCATGTGGTCAGCTTGAGATTTTTAAGTTCCTGTCAGATGAGACAGTAAGCCCGGAAATGGATCCAGAATCCAAGGGAGATGCAGAAGGTGAGGCCACAGGAAGGGGAACCAAATCTGTCAAGGCCAATAAGGGGCAACTAAGATGACTGCTCTTCAACCAGACTACTCTCTAAAGGAATTTGGGGATCAAAGGAGACAGGGATAAGCATAGAGAAGACCAGGGGCCAATTGTGGAGCACAGCGTAACGACCTACTCAATTTTTCTGCTATCACACTGAACTTTCCAAAATGTGCACTGCAATCAAAGCGGTTGGAGGGGATAGCCTACTGCCACACTCTTAGGGCTGAGGGGAACAAATTCTATCCCTTTGTTGATGCACCAAACCACTGACATGTGGTCCATTTGAACCACAATCGTTCTGAAAGGAAGAGAACTTTGGAATGCTTGCATCATCAACAGCATCGCCCTCATCCAGAGCACTGATATGCAAGTTGACCTCTTCAAGGGACCAAGTGCCTTGGACAGTCTTGTCCAGGAAGTGCCCCCCCCCATCTGGGAAGTATCCGTGGTCATTACAGCCTTGGGTCGAGGAAGGACAAATGGGACGACCTTGTACAGGTTACTGTAACTGCATCCACCAAAAAAAGATACTGCTTGCAAACCAGAGTTCCTTATTTTGTACACATAGGCTGACTGCTTTAGGAGCAATGGTCAATAATCTTTCACAGCAGAATCCTCATGAGACATCTTGCCAAGCACAGAAGGATTATTGCTGCTGACACTGATACCAATGCCTGAAAAAAAAGTGCTGAAATCCTGGTACTACAGATTTTCCTGACCTAAGAACTTTGCCTGTAGCCTCGACATGGTAAGCAATGTTATCACTAACCATGTCAAATATTGCCACTATGATTTCCAGAGTTTCAGTAGGTTGTAAATGACTTATGCCTAGATGAGAACAGACTTGCAATACCTGGTCTCTTGTTTGTACCAGTTTATGCCTGGTCAGGTCGGCAATGCCCCAGTCGTCCAAATACAGAAACACACTCCCTGCAGCCTCAAGTAAGCCGCTACCACTGCCACACATTTGGTGAAAACCCCGGAGGCTGTAGTGAAACCAAAGGGCAGTGCTCTCAGCCAGTAATGACCAACTCCCACACAGGAGCACAAGCACTTTTTGGACCGCCTGTTCATCTTGATGTAATAGTACACATCTTGAAGGTTTATAAAGCACATCCACTAGACCCTGCCCAATAAGTGCAAAATGGACTGAACAGTGACCAACCGGAATTTGGTATGCCGAACTACCTTTGTTTAGCACACTGAAATCCAAAATCTGTCTCCAGTCCCCTGACTTTGGCGCTAAAAATAATTTTAAGTTCTGTACTATCTGGTCTGGAGGGACTTCCCAGACCACTCTTCTAGCAGCATTTGTATTTCTAGTGCTGCTACTTCCCTCTAACTGGTTGGAACATCAGAATTCTCTGGATTACAGGGGGGAGCAAGGATAATATGACCTCTGGAAACAGTTCTTTCACCCAGGCATCTTCTGTTAAGCTTCACCAGGCCTCCTGGGTTAAGTGACCCCCACTACCCCCAGAGGAAGGTAATTGGGCATCTTTAGGAGAGCTGAAAAGGTCTGTTGAAAACAGAATCCCTTGACCCTAGGTTCTGTGGGCCTCCTCTACCACAGGGAGGTAGTCTACTATAATTACTCCCACCCACTCCTAGGAGAGCTACCTCCATGTTTTCTGTGACGTGTAAACTCCACTCTGGTTCCTGGAAAAGATCCACTGAGGGATCAAAAAACATATACCCACTGCAGACAGGATCGTTCCATCCTTCTCACACCTGAAGTGTGTGTCCTTCACTGTGAGGCCAAACAAGCAGCCAGCGCCAAAAGGAGCATTGACAAAAAAAAAATCTCACAAGTGCAACCAGCATGCTTCCTAATGGAAATGCCTGAACCCAATGCCCTTGAGGCACCTTCCGCAGCATGTGAGATGAGCCTCATGAACTTGAGATTTCACTGTGAGGCTACAGAAGTTTGTGCCTCTTCAGTAATGGTGCCCAAATAGTTGGAAAGCTCCTTGATTAAGTCCTTTGCTGAACTATTTAGCACACTTGACAAGGTTGCAATCAGATGGCAAACATCGCCAAAGCATATGCACAGTTCCCAAACCTGTTCAACACACTAGACTCCCTGCTGGGGGGTGGGGGTGGGTGAACAGAGGAACCCTTTCCCAAGTTTCTTCTTCATGGTCGCCAAGACCATGGCATCAACCCTTGCTCCAATGCTATCTCCAAACTGGTGGAGCCAGAATCCAGGTCTTTTGGGGACTGGCTAGATCATATCAGGCTCCTTCCACACCCATGAAGACACCAGGTCAATAAGGCCATCAGCAGACGGAGTGACCCAAGAGGAAGGACAGACTCCTCAAGAGTCGGGTTTTAGGCAGACCAACCACCCTTCTGCCTTAGGATCTCAAGAATGTTTCCAAAGGAGGGCATCCTCAGGTGGTGACTCGGGAGACCTCTCTCCCGAGTCACCACCTGAGGATGCCCTCCTTTGGAAACAAATCCATCTGCTGATGGCCTTATTGAAGAAACTTGGGAAAGTGTGTTGAGTCGAGCTGGCTACACTGTGATTAAAGTTGCTGCTTCCAGTTGTGGGGTTTGGGATTTTTTACGTTCTTACTTGGCGGAGTTCTTTGTTTATGAGATCCATAATTTGTTCCATTGTCTTACAGATCATTCTTATCAAGCTAATGGAGCGATAGTTTCCAGAGCCAATAATGGCACCACCTTTGTGCATGGGGATGACAATGGCAGTTCTCCACTCTGCTGGAATGAAGCCTGTACTTGGGCTGTAGATGAATAGGGTGCACAGTGGCAAAGCTAGTTCCTGCTGGAGATGTTGCAGAACACAGCTTGCGATACTATCAGGTCCTATGGAAGCTGTATTCTTTGCCTTGGATAGGGCTTTTAACACTTTATCTACAGAGATGTGAGGTGTGGGACAAGGATCGGGGATGTGTGTACTTCGCTCTTGAGTTGCTTTTTGAGAAGTGGGAGTCTTCTGCTAGACTTCTGCCACCTATAGCGACTCTACAACTTTCTGCTAATTTCTACTGTGTATTTGTGTAGCTTTTCCTTTTCCTTCTGTTTTTACACATTAGTGTACTTTGAGTTTACCATTGTTGATATTTTTACCCTTCCTCACACTCTACTTTAATACCATGGTTGGTAATTTTTCCTTGCCTTGTTGTGTCAAAAAATCTCCAAAGTTGTAGTGTTTGCTTGCTGTCCAGTTGTTTGCGTGCACAGTATGTCTGAAAAAGTATTTAAAAAGTGTGAACAAAATGCTGCTCTCAGACTCGCACCATTTGTGTTTACTGTTTGGTCTGTGCACATTTGAACTTGAAATGCTGTTTGTACTGGGTTCAATCATGGAGCTCTTATGGAGAGGTGGAACAAGTCCATTTTGGAATGTCTTCTATTTACTTCTTTTTCCAGTGCTATTGTTGGAGTTGTCATCTTGCTTCAAAACCATCCAAAAGTTCTAGATTCTTGGACTTGGTAGCTTCCACTTCCTCTGAGCCGAAGAAGAGCTCACTCAAGTTGGATTCAACTGCATTTGGAACATGACCTCCTTCGGAGTTAGTCTGTTGCTGCTACTATTCCTTTGTATGTCTCTGGGTTCTTTGGATCAGACAGTTTCAGATTCGAGGCCACTTTCTCATACTGTCTACTCAAGCTTAGACCTAGTGCCCTTTAGGTTGCCCTTGCCTCTTTAAGGGTGGTGCTGTAAATTACAGTGTATGTACTCACTTTGCTCCTCCAGAAGCATGACTGAGGAGGATGTGGGGTCCCTGGCTGTCGGTGCACCCGGTCTGTTTCTATTGGATCCAAAGAGACTGTTGTCATCAGATCCAGATACTACTGAGTGCGCTGGCTCCAATGTCTTTGTATCTGGATGACTCTTGGAGCCAAAGCTTCTAGGTCTGATCTTGGGGTGGGGGTGGAATAGATTCTAAGGTTTTTGGAGCGGTCTCTTCCTCTCGGAGCTTTGGCCTTTGACAGCTCAGTTCAGGCTTCTGACTCAGACTCTTGTGTCCAGCCTCTGGAGTGGGGGAAGGTGGTTGGCCAGAGATTCCACTCTGCTTTGTTGCCTTCCCTCTTCCTGGAGCAGTACGCATTTGAGGTTGTGGAGAGGGCACACACTGCTCCAGAGTTGCAGGTGGTCTCTTCCTCCTCATATTCAACCCTGACTTCTCATCTGTCTCCTCATATTCAACCCTGACTTCTCATCTGTCTGTCTTCCCCTGTGATCCTCATTACTCCACTCGACTGGGATAGCCGGCGCAAAGCTTCCAATCTACCCAGCCAGGTGTTACTTCTGACACGTCTCTGGAACACCCTACCGAAGTTCTTCGGAAGAAAATGTGCAAGAGGAAGCATTGGGACTCCCCCGTAGTCTGTCACAGAGGACACCAACTTCTTGGATTGTTTACATTGTTCTTCCTTGGAGTTCTTGGTTTTGTGGCTGGCACCATGCCTGAGGGACAATATGCCTCTAAAAGAAACACCTAGCGTTTTTAGAGATTTGGAGGAAACGAATGACAATTCCCCAGTTACTAGAGGGAAATTCAACAAAATGTTGGAAATTTTTTACCCAGATAACCTCCAACCAAACGGTTTTGATGAGGAGGAAGAGGTTCGGGGTTGCCAGGTAACCAGCAACAACTACATGATGTTGCAGACTTTCCATTCCCGTTGGTCAATCAAATGTCAGCTGACCAGAGGAAGGAGGCGACATTAACATGGTGGATGTGTTTGCAATCAAACGCTTCTACATCAGTAAATCAAGTCCAAAATGGACAAGAACACAAAGAATGGATTTCACTTTTGAAAATTGTACAGGAAGGAGGTTCAATTTTACAGAAAAAATACTGCAAACACGAGACATTTGCAGATGCATTAAAGGTATTTAAAGACCAACTTTTAACTTTGAAAACTCTGCAGTTAGAAATATTGAGTGAATGTGTAGCAGTGGGCAGGGTACCTAAAGGCTACGGCTTTTTATATCCAAACAATGAGGAAACGAACAGTATATTTCACAAGGGGTTACTCGAATTATTCAACAGATCTGGTATTTAATTATTAAAATTAATGATCAGGAACTATGAACAACAAAGACTGTCATCAAGGAAGTAAATGTATTGCATAACAGAATTACTATGGAGTGTCTTTTTAACATTGAGAAATTAAAATATGAAGCTGTATTTAAACAAATTGATGTATATTGTGATAATGTAATAACTAGAAAGGTAAAAAAACTACAAAGGGATTTAAATGAGTACAAGGAAGGTAAAGCATGCCCACCCACCCCCGAAGAAAACAATCAGGTTGTGGGGGAAGGGGAAAATAGGAACGAGGATGTGTTTAATCAAGAGAATGTAAATTTAAACAATGTGCATGCCCACCCTTTAGAATACCCCCCCCCCCAGAAGAAGCAAGGGTATTTTAACAATTACAATCAGTACAACCAAATGCAGGGGAGGGGGAGCAGGGGAAGAGGTTGGGACAACAGGAGTTATGTGAGAAAACAGTCAGATACGGGGGCAATATGTTCAATAGTGAATCCCAAAGACATTAACAGAAGGGGGTAAAAAAGTTACAAAAGGCAATATCAATATTTTCAATTAAACTGATTTAAAGATTACTGATGAATTTTTTACCCGGTTTACTAAAGGTTTTTAATTTGTTCCTAGTAGGCCTTTTTTGGCGAGAACCTTGGTAGATATTAAAATGTTGGAAAGTTGATATTCAAAGGGAGAAAGGGTGACAAGCAAGTGTTAAATAGAGCAAGTACTTTTAACCTGCACACTTAACCCGGCTTTAAGGATTTTTGAGGAACTGGTTGAGAAAGATATTAGAAATTTAAATATGAAAAAGAATGTGGTGAAGAATTTAACAGACACTGAGGAACATTTGACTTCAAGTATTACGTAATAATAAATGCAGGGTAATTAAACCTGACAAAGGAGGTGGGGTGGTGATGCATGTAATTGATTATGAAACTAGGATTTTGAAATTTTGAATGATGAAGAAAAATACAGTATAGCTTCTAACAATGAAATTAATATTGCATACGCTAAAACTGATTTGAAAGACCACTTATTACAAGGATCAATGGATAAAAATTTGTACAATTTTTTACATGTGGAAAACCACGTATCATAATAATATTTGGGAATACCCAAGACACACAAAAGCACTGCAAATCCAGTTTTTAGGCCTATAGCATCAGGTGCTGGTTCTATAACCAAACCTTTGGCTATATTTGTGGACCATCATTTAAAATAAATTATTACTAAAGAGTCTTGGGATTTTCTAAAGAATATTTCTGAAAAGTTTAGTGAAACAGCTTATTTGGTGACTACAGATGCGGTGGAATTATTCCCTAGTATCCCTCACAGTACAGGGTTGGAGTGGTTTCAGGAGGTATTAGAAGCAAAATATCTGAAAGCCAATATAGTGAATTTGATAATGGAACTTATGGAAATAATTCTTAAACAACTGTGTGTACTTCAATGGTGAATATTACAAACAAGAACGAGGCGTTGCTATGGGGGCAGCCCCTTGTACTCCAATTTGGTGCTATATTTTTGGGAAAAGAAATAGATCATAGAAACTGAATGGTATAAGAATACCGTTTACAACACAAGGTTTTTGGACGACATTTGCTTGCTTTGGCAGGGGCCAGTGGATGAATTGACATCTTTTTTGACTTGCATTAATAGGACAACGGATTTTTTTTTTAAAGATTTACACACACTACCCCTAGAGAAAATAGACTATTTAGGATGCAACTTTGTACAAGGATTTGGTGAACAACTGTTTCCATTCTAAGATATTCAGGAAACACACGTTCTCAAACTCATTTACACTATGATAATGGTCATCCAAACTTCCAAAAGAAGGGCACTGTGAAGGAGCAGTTAATCAGAGCCTCGAGAATGTGCAGTGAATTATCTGTGTTTCACAAGGAGATGGAATTTAATCAGGGAACTGTTCACAGAGAGAATATCCATCAAGTTTTGTGGATAGTTTATTAGATGAAGTGACTCAGGACAGATATGTTAAATACAGTCCATTATTGGGAAAATTTTGTAATTTTGAGATCAAACAGAATGTAACTCAAGTAGAATAGGACACTGCCTTTGTTCACACTTATTCTACCACTTCCACAGAAGTAGAAGGGATTATTAGAAAACACTGGGGAATTTTGAAAGTACATAATGAAACTTGAATTTTACACCAGACACACCAAAATTTAGCAGAAAAAGGGATACAAATCTGAAAGAAATGTTAGAAATAGGGGATATCAGGAATGATAAATCAAATAAATCTGGTACATATAAATGTGGAACTTGTAACCAGTGCAGGTACATTTTTGACAAAGATGAAGTGTTTATAATATCTAGGAATTACTGGTTGAAATGTAAGGGACACTATACTTGCAATACCTTAGGGATTGTCTATATAGTGGTTTGCGAAACATGCAACAATTTTTACGTTGGAAAGACAGAGAAACCTCAGGAGGAGGATATAGGAGCACACTTGTGATATTTCCAAAGCAAAATAAACTAGTGCACTTTTTAAGCATTCTATGGGACGTCCAAACTGCAAGTTTAAGTTTACAGTTATTTAACATGTGACATCTGATGCCTGTGGAGGTAACTGGGAGGCCAGACTTGAATATAGGGAACTGTTCTGGCAAATTAAGTTGAGGGGCAGGAAAACCCACGGGCTTGAACGACTATCAGTAGTGTGCTTTGACTGAGATCAGTGAAATTATAAAGCTTGGCATGACAAGTTAAAAATTAAATAAATTCATCTCAATACAAAACAGTTATTGTGGAAATATTATATTAAGGACCTGGATACAAATACATATTTTTACATATTTTTAAATGTTTTAGAATTTTTGTAACAATATACTGTATTTAGTTATATGTATTGGATGTTTTTGTAAATGTCTTTTTAAATGGGGTAAGTAATGGTTGATTAAAAACGTCCAATGAAAAAAAAACGCTTCAAACTGCTGGTTATATTTAAGGAACAGTTTAAACATTACAATTTGTTCTGATGAAGCCTGACATGTTAGGTGAAAGTGCTTAACTGGTATTGTTCCTACCTTGTGTTGGGTCGTACTGACTGCTAATAACTGTTTTAACTTTGTGTTGGGCATATTTGACTGCTGCTACTGTCATTTTATTGGGTGCTGAGTCGAACTGACTGCACTGTGACTACGTTGAGTGCTGTCACTGACTCCCCAAATGACATTAACATACTGCAAGAGGGTCTCACAGCAACTAAATGACTGCTAACGTCATTGCCTCAAGTTAAATGCAAAATAAAATGTATTATACCATTAAGCAAAAATATGGCCCTTAATGATCACCACATCAACAACAACCCACTTAGTACACAAACTGTGGTGAGAGACATGGGTACTCATGTTGACAACAATTTCACATTCAGCCATCTTATAGCAGCAGTGGTCAGAAAAGCCTTTTATACGTTTCATCTCATAACTAAAGGGATTGAATCCAGAAAAAAGGTTATTAACCTCTCTATACTCCCCTCTCAGACCAATAACACCGTTGGTACATACCTCTCCAAACATCTACACCAACTGGAAAGGCCATAGAAATAGCTCAGAATATATCGCCTCCAACAACTGTCATAGGCAGACTGCTCAAATCACTGTCATTCTACTTGGTATCTTACAGATTTGCCTTGTAGGCAAGACACAGACCACCCCTGAGGACTCTCAGACTCTGCCCTAATAAGCATGCTTCATATCTGTAAGTCTAGCTCCTCGCGCATTACCTGCTCAAAAGGCCTGAATCTAATATGTGATATCAACAAAACCCGCTGGATTCCCCACACGCTGCCCAGACTCTGAACAGACTTCACAAACACGTCAGAGTACCTTGCTGACCCTCTTAACGTGCAACCTTGATGAGTAGATGGGAAGCCAAAAATCTGTCATAGGGGTTCTACGTGTGTCCCTCATTGAGAGCAGAGACAGGTGCTGACTGAGGTTTCTTTTTCGGGGATAAACGTTTGGCTAGGCTTGTAAGGGCCCCAGAACAATTAACCTAGTAACCTCCTATGATCCTAATAGCATAGACTCATTAAACTGCCAGGTAAAGACTAGCCATCTTCTTTAAAAGCCATCTGTTTAGTCATCCAGTACAGGACGGACTACTGCACAATGCATACATGGAAAAAAACTGAATCTGTTGTGCAACAATGCAGTTTCTAACCATACTGATCAAGGAAGACAAGTCACTAAAGATAGCTATATATATAAGCTTTTTGCATGGAAACCTTCAAAATAGTGACAATCATGAGGACATTTCATTGTTTCTGATGGGAGAAAATTCCGATTGCTCGTAAAGGGGTGAGAAAGGTAATAGTACCTCAATATGAAAAGCACTTGCAATATCGGACAGCCTTAGCAAAACCAACTATACTACACTCTGAACTTTGGTGACAAACACTTTTGGATAAATTGGTGTCACAGACAACTGTAAGGAAATTAACACAATATACACATATACGGTTTGACATTTGATTAATGAGAAGGAAGTCTAGACTGGGTAGAAAGTACAGTTTTGTACCTACCCATAAATGTAGATGTTCGAGTGCTAATACAGCTGCAGTAATCACAGATGGGTTCTCTGCCGTCAGGCGGGTCCTCGGTTGGTCGAATTCCAAAGTCTTGGTCCGGCGCCGGTTGTCAGAGGAGGTGCTAGCCACTAGTCCTTTACCAAGAGGGGAAGGAGAGAGGGAAACCTGTACTGCAGCTGTATTAGCACTGTAACATCTACATTTATGGTAGGTACAAAACTGTACTATGTTCATCGTGCATACAGCTGCAGTAATCACAGATGGGTAGAATCCCAAAGCTACGCACAACTTGGTAGGCACTAGGTGGAACAGGGATGAGCCAGAATGCCCAGCAACACAGCAGTGGCAAAGCATGCTCTAGTTTTGGAATATAAAGGCAGGTGGTAGTGTTTTGTGAAGGTATGCACAGAACTCCAAGTGGATGCCTCCAAAATATCTTTGGTAGGAACTCCTCTGACGAAGGCTGTAGAGGTAGCTGTGGCCCTGGTGGAGTGGGATCTGATGCCTGTAGGGACAGATTTTCCATGATAAGAGTAACAAAACCGTATGCAGTGGCCTATCCATTTTGAAATTGTCTGTTTGGTAACTGGCTTCCCTTGAGCTCCTACAGCATAGGACACAAAAAGTTGTTCTGATTTCCTGAAAGGCTTTGTTCTGTCCAAATAGTAACGTAGCTGTCTATGGATGTCTAAGGAGTGTAGCAGCCTTTCCACTTTGTTTTGAGGATTGGGGTAAAAGGTAGGTAAGTGTATGGCTTGATTTAAAGCTACCCTGGATACCACTTTAGGCATAAATGATGGGTTGGTTCGAAGGGAAACCCTGTCCTGATGGAAGATGAGAAAGGGCTGCACAGCCATGAGGGCTTGTAGTTCCGAAACCCTACGAGCTGAGGTAATGGCCAGAAGGAAAGCTGTTTTCCAGGACAAATATTGCAAATCTGTTGAGGCAGCTGGTTCAAAGGGAAGCAATGTTAATTTTTCTAAAATGTAATTAAGATCCCAGGCTGGCACTGGTTGTTTCCTTGGTGGTCTTATATTCTTAGCCCCTCTGAGGAACTGTCTTAAGAGTGGGTGAGAGAATAAGGGTGGATCCGTGTTGAATTCTGCAGAAATGGCTGAGGCATGGATTTTTAGGGAGGAAAATGAAAGTCCACTTTTCAGCAGCTCAGCTAGATACTGTAGTACCCGAGGCAAATTCAGTTTTCTAGGGTCCTGGCCTTTTTTCTCATTCCAAGAGCAAAACAGTTTCCATTTTGCGGAGTAAGCCTTTCTAGCAGATGGCCTTCTGGCCTCCAAAATAACATCCTGCACCTCTTTGGGGAGTAGGGTCTGTTGATGTGTTAAGGAATTTTCCATGCAGCGAGATTGAGTGTTTTCAGCTGGCTGTGAAGAGTTTTGTAGCTGTGCTGAGTGAACAGAAGAGGCATTAGAGGTAGGGGCCAGGGAGGAGTATGTGTTAGGCTCCTCAGGAGTGGATACCAGTGTTGTCTTGGCCACTCTGGAGCAATCAGTATCATCTTCGGTCTGTCTACTCTTGCTTTCAAGAGCACCTTGGGCAGAAGAGGCAGAGGTGGGAAAGCGTAAACTGTCCATGCTGTCCAACTGAATGAAAGGGCGTCCACTCTCCAGGCCTTTGGATGAAAGGTCCTTGAACAAAACTTTTCCAATTGATGATTCCTGTGGGAGGCGAAGAGATCTATGTCTGGCCTTCCCCACGCTTGGATTATCCTTGTAAACACTTGAGGATGCAACTTCCATTCGTGTGGATCTGTCATATTTCTGCTTAGATTGTCTGCCAGCGTGTTTTCCAAACCTGGCAAGTACTGTGCTTGAAGCTCGATTTGCCATTCCAGAGCCAAGTTCCAAAGTGTCATGGCTAGTCTGCACAGGGGGTATGAATGTGTTCCTCCTTGTTTGTTTATGTACCACATTACTGTTGTCTGTTCTTATCAATAATTGTCCTGGATGCAGGAGGTCCTTGAAAGCTGTAATTGCATTTATCACTGCTAGCATTTCTTTTTGATTGATGTGAAGGTGCTTTTCTTTTTGGGACCATTTGCCCTGAATGCACCTGTCTGTCATGTGCGCCCCCCAGGCGTAATCTGAGGAGTCTGTTGTGATGACTTGATTTGCTTGAGGCTTGCAGAATGGGAGACCTGTGTTTGTCTGACATGCTTGGGCCCACCATAGAAATTTCTTTTGCAAACATGGAATTATTGGTATTATTGTTTCCAAACTGTGGCTGTGTTGAGACCATAGGTTTTTTAGGTACCATTGAAGTTTCCTCATATGCAACTTTGCACATGGGATTAAAAGAATGCAAGATGCCATGAAACCCAGAGCCTGCAGTATTTCCCTTGCAGTAAGCCTGGTACAATTTGCTAGTATTTTGAAGTACTGAGTTAGTTGCCCCTGTTTTTCTGGCGTAAGATAGGCCATCTGGGTGTTTGTGTCCAAGTTGGCACCCAGGAAAGTTATTTTCTGAGATGGTGTTAGTCTGGATTTCTCTTTGTTGATTGTGTATCCAAGAGAGTTCAGTAACAGTGTTGCATAAGCCAGATGATCCAGAAGTATGGGCTTGCTGTCCGCTTGGATCAGGCAGTCGTCCAAATAAGGGTAAATTTGTATCCCTTGAAGTCTGCAGTAGGCAATTACTGATGCCAGGCATTTCGTGAATACTCTGGGCGCAGTAGATAAGCCAAAGGGCAATGCAGAGAATTGATAGTGGATTGAACCTGCAAGAAATCTGAGGTATCTTCTGCAGCTTTGTCTGATTGTGACATGCAGTTATGCCTCCTTGAGGTCCAATGTTACCAGCCAAAACTCCTTGCCCAGCATGGGAAGAAGCTGATGTAATGTGAGCATCTTGAATTTTGGTACGAGTAAGAATGTGTTTAGGATGGATAAGTCCAAAATGGGTCTCCAGTCGGTTCCTTTCCTTGGTGCCTGGAATAAAAACCTTGGCCTTGTTCGTGAGCAGGTACCTCTTGAATAGCTTTCATGTCTATGAGCTTTGAAATTTGTAGTTGTGCCTCTGCCCTTTGTGTGGCAGGTTTGGCATGCCTCTCATTTTTGGTAGAGTGTGAAAATGAAATCTGTAGCCTCTGTCTATAACGTCCAGAATCCATTTGTCTGTTGTGACAATATGCCAATTTCTTGTAAATAATGCCAGCTTTCCTCCCAAGGGTGCTGCCAGCTGAAACTTGCTTGGCAAGGAAAGGAGGAAGTCATTGGGTTTGTTTCCTATATTGTTGTGCACTGTCTTCGCCACCTCTTGGTGCTGGAGTTTGCCATTGCCTGCCTCTATATGATCCTTGTGATTGTCCTCTGCCCCTTGAGCGCCTGTATCTACCTCTTTGGGGCTTGTCCATGGCTGGAAAGGACCAGTTTTTAGAAGGCCAATTTCTGCTAAAACGTGGTGGTTGAACCTGTAGAAAAGCTTTGACAGACTGCACAGATTTGGCTTTTTCTTCCATTTTCCATAGTATCTCCTCAGCATTAGTACCAAATAGCACATCCTTTTGTAAAGGAGCATCTAGTAGTTTAGCTTTCACATGATCAGGCAAGATTTCTTCCCTAAGCCATGCATGTCTACGAATAACTGATCCTGTAACAGCAGCTCTACTTGAGGCCTCTAGGGCATCAAAGCCACATTGTAAGGTGTGTTTACCCACTTGCTCTGCACTATGCATCATATCCTGCAACTCCTTCAAATCTGGTTGTTCAGGTTGAGACATTTTATTTCTTAATTGTGATAACAGAAACTGCTGATATTTAAGCATATGAAACTGACAATTTAAGGCCCTCATGGCTAGGGTGGCCGAGGTATACACCTTTTTCCCCCCACCTTTCTAAGGATCTTTACTCTCTTTCGGAAGGTAGTGGATTCTTAGCAGTAGAGGCCTTCATTCCCTTGGGGCCTTGAGAAATGGTTTCAGGGTCAGCATTATGGCTTTTGCACAGAAATTGGTGAGAGTTAGGAACTCTGTAGTACCTATCAGGCTTGACTGGGGCAGGAGGCAGGGAATCCGGATTAAGGCAAACCTCCGAGTAAACACCAAGTATGTCCAAGACAGGAGGAATAGCCAGAGGTCTGTGTTGAGGTAACAAAAGAAATTCCCTAAGCCTTTTCTTGGAATCAGAAAAGTCTTGGCCTTCCCAATGGAAGTGTCCCCTCAAGGTGTGCAAGGTTTCCCCAAAAGAAAAATCCTCTGGGGGAGATACAGAAGGAATGGACTGTTCTGCATCAGAATCTTCATAAGGGGAGTACGAGTGTTCCTCTACATCAGAATGTTCTGAGAAAATGGAGGCCTGTTCAGAAGAGGGAGAATCTTCCTCCACTCTGGGTCTCTTGTCTGGAGGGGGTTGGGAACCCCTGATAAGAGTAATTAAATCCTCAGCCATTTTAAGCATCTGCTTTTTAGGCATGGGGCCTGGAGATGGGCCCTGTGCAACAGGCCTCTTGGGATGCATGGCTGATTTGGACTTAGTAAAGGCCTTAATGGAAAAGGAAGATGAGGGTCTAAAGACACCCTGGGTGGAAGTGGATCTGTCCACATCAGGAGGCTCAACACTCACAGTGGCTTCGGTGGTTGTAGTCTGAGTAAGGGCCGAGGTACCTGCGGTCTCGGTTACAGAAGACACCGCCAAGGACGTGTCATCGGTAGTCAGGGACTGCATAGGCGTCTCACTGAGAACCGGACCACGTGTAGCCAGTTTTGGCGTGGTGTCTGTGGAGACAGCGGAACTCGCATGCCGGTCCTTGTGGTTTTTGGACAAAACGGTAGTCTGAGTCTACGACGACATTTTATAATCAAAGGCTTTACCAAAATAATGTTGGGCGAACTCCGCCCGATGCTTAACAGTGCGTTTATTGAAAGTAGCGCAAAAGTGACAGCCCGAGACGTCGTGGTCTGGGCCTAAACAAGGTATGCAGAGGGAATAGAAATCCTTATGCGGTATTTGCTTCCCACAAGAAATACAATTGTTAACTTTGTCTGACATCGGTCTGAGGCAAGAAAAGTTTCCCCAACGGGGTACTTAGCTTTAAAGAAGACTTCGGTTTCCAATTTTTCATAAATTCAGGAGCTGGCCGACCGGCACTAGCGAACTGCTTCTGCTTCGGGCACCGCACAGCAAAAAAGACTGAAGAATATGGCGACGGCTGTGTCTTATATACCCCTGTCGCACTGACGTCAGGAAAGAAAGCAACAACCGACGCCGGACCAAGACTTTGGAATTCGGCCGACCGAGGACCCGCCTGACGGCAGAGAACCCATATGTGATTACTGCAGCTGTATGCACGATGAACATCATACACCAATGCACTGTACAAACACATGCACAAATGCATGGATCTCACCATACCCAATAGAACCAAGATGCTCTCCTCCAAAAAAAGGAAGCCAATGTGGTGGTCCCCTGCCATAAATAAACTCTACAACAGGAGGAAACTGATGTGGAATAAATTGAAGTCCCAAGACTGGAAAAACTCCCTTATCAGCCTCAACGAAAAGTTGAGATCCCTCAGCAAATCCTCTAAAGCTAACTTTGCAGCAGATAGTAAAGACAACCACAAGGCCTTATAGGTTCATAGGTAGGTACTAGGCTATCTGCCCAAGGGCATTTATAAGCCTAGCCAGAGTGTGTCAGCTTTCGCCGCCCCATTGATTAACTGAGCCTCTGTCAAGAAGAGCCAATGAAGTGATCCCAGGGGTATATTTTCTGTTATCCATCTACTTGTCAAGGTTTCTCTTGGGAGTGTTAGGGGCTCTGCCTAATGTAGTTAGGAATTTTGTTCCAAAGCATGGGGAGTCTCTGTGACAGGAATCTAACCCTCCAGCATGTTCTATTTATTGTTGTGGCGAGGTTTAGCTCAGAGTGAGTGGCTCGCAGTGACCTGGATCTGTACCTTCTATAGTGATGTAAAGAAACTTCATGGCAATAACTAGATTTGCTCTGAGCTACTGCACAAAGGTACCTCCTATACCCAAGCCAACAAATATTGCCAACATACAGGCAGACAGATTCAGTGCCAACTTTACCCCCCCCCCCACCAAAGGGCCAATCAGAATACCAGTATATTGACAGGCACCCAGTATTACTACTGCACAGGTTAAAACAGCACTGTCCAAGGCCAAGAATACAGCTTCCATGGGACCTGGCAATATCCCAGGCTACGCCCTACATGAACTACAGAGTGAACTGGCAACTCACCTGTGTGCCCTGTTCACTCACAGCCTCACCTCAGGCTTTGTCCCTACCAAACGGCGCACTGTTACAGTCATCCCTCTCCACAAAGGAAGAGCTACTACAGACACTGTGAACTATCGCCCCACTAGCCAGAGTCTGACATGCAAAGCTATGGAATGCATCACCATAGACCTAATAAACAAGGATATGCAGAATCTGCAAACTCTTGATCCCACACAGTTTGGTTTTGTAAAGGGTAGATCATGACTGCTCAACCTGGTCGACTTCTTTGAGACAGTCACCAGAGCTGTGGATAAAGGCAAGGTGATTCATACAGCCTACCTAGATATGGCCAAGGCGTTTGAAACCATTCCTCATTCAGGAATCATAGAAAAACTCACTAAGCTAGGCATCAACCCATAAATCACTATGTGGGTTGCAAACTGGCTCACTGACAGAAACCCACAGTGTGTAAGTAGTGTAGTTCAAGTCAGACTGTTGACCAGTCATGATTGGAGTCCCACAGGGTTCAATCCTGGGTCCTCTCCTGTTTGGCATCTACTACCCTGAAATCCAGGCCAAACAAAGGGTCTCTGGCTGACCCAAGTTCACAGAGGACTAGAAGTTGGGAGCTATTAATTCAAGTGATGTTGACATCTTACAGAAAGGCCTCAATGAGACCAGTGACTCGTGTCAGAACCATGTCCTTACGCTCAACGCCAAAATGTGTCGTCATCCCCTTTTGGAAAAACCTGGTTCCCATGAATCACCACATCAATGGTAGCCCAATAACCACAGGTGGTGTTATAAGAGATCTGGGAACACAGGTTGACAGCAGACTTTTGACCACCACATTGCCACTGTGGTCAGAAAGTCATATGTGGCACATCATTACTAAGGCTTTTGCATCCAGGAAGAAAGAGGTCATGGTCTCCCTTTACTCTTCCCTCATGAGCCCAATCATAGAGTACAATGCCCCAATTTGGCATGTACCTCACTAGACCCCACAAAGTGGATCATAGGCATTAAACACTTGTCCTATATGGACAGAAACTCCAGCTATTCTCGGTCTCATATCGCCTACTTAAAGGCGATCTCTGCTTGACATACAAAGCCACATCTGACCCAGCTCTGTTAGAAATGCAACATCTAAAGAAATCCCAATCCCTCCGCACCATATGCTCCAGTGACCTCATCCTCATTACCACAATTAACAGAATGTGCTGGAATGACACATTCATAACCCAGTGACTTCCCTTGAATGGGAAGTTTATTCCATAGCATGTCAAACAAAGCACCTCACCAGCCCTTTTCATGAGAAACCTTGATGAGTGGATGGGTAACTAAGTTTACCTCAAGGATCACTCCAGTGGTTCTACTCAACAGAGACACTGCAACTAATGTCTGGCAGCACAAAGCCAGGGCAATTCTATGGGCTAGGCTTATAAGGGCTCCAGGGCCATTAGCGTAGTACACACCTATGAACATACACACACAATATAAAAAAAAAGTATACACACCAGTTAAACTTCCAGGTTTTTGTGTTAAAAAAACAGGACCACAATAAAAGTTTTCCCACCTTTAATGTGACCAACAACCTGCGCAATTCAACTGAAAAACAAATCTGTTGGGAGGGTGGAGAATAAGCTGGTTGCATAATTGTGCACATCCTTAAACTAATACTTTGAAGCACCTTTTGATGTCAGTATAGCATTTAGTTTGCTTAGGTAGAAAATCTATCAGCATAACACATGTTGACAACACAATATTTGCCCACTCTTGCTTGCAAAAGCACTTCCAAGTCTGTCAGACTGGAGGGCACATCTCTTGAGAACAGCCCTCTTCAGGTCACCCCACATTTTCCACTGGATTTAGGTCTGGGCCATTCAAAAACTTTTTTTTCTGGTAAAACCATTCTTTCGTTAATTTGGATATATACATGGGGGGGGGCATTGTCGTGTTGAAGGGTGAAATTCCTCTTCATCTTAAGCTTTCTAGCAGGCACCTGAAGGTTTTAGGCCAAAAGTGACTGCTATTTGGAACTGTTTATAATTCCCTCCACCCTGACTAAAGCCCCAGTTCCAGCTGAAGAAAATCAACACAAAAGCATGATACTGCCACCACAACACTTCACCATGGAGATTATGTCCTTTTGGTGATGCCAAGTGTTTTTGCACCACATGTACCTTTTGGAATTGTGGCCAGAAAATTCAATCTTGGTCTCATCAGACCATACTGATTAAAAAATTCATCTGCACGTGGGGCAAATGCACGGCTCAAAGAATACAAAGTACAAAGCAAAAAAAACAGAGCCAGCATACAGTGTAACAGAATTTATTGTAATGAAAATTAGATCATTACAAAGTAAAAAACAAACCGGTTTCGGCAGGAACAAACACAGCCTTCCTCAGTGTTATTTACATTCATTATGGTGAACGAAAATATATGCACACACACACTCATCATTAATCAAATTGGTTCAATCAAAGATTTTCATTTAGACCAGGTGGGAATAATCCCCCCAGTTTGATTATCCACTTCTTTTCTTTGGTGTTTAAAATGGAATGCAACCCAGTTTTATTATGCTTGTTGCCAACAATTCTATCAATTATAATAAAAGTAAATTTAGCAGAAGCATGTACTAAATGGTGTTTATACAATGCATTGTTCTGTCTCTTGTTTTTAATGTTGCTGATATGTTCAGAAATCCTGATTTTTAGTGGCCTGGATGTTTGTCCTACATAAAATGAACCACAGTGGCAGGTAGCCAAATAAATAACCCAGTCAGTACTGCAACAAAGAACCTAAGATCATAAACTACTGGGCAATTTCTACTGGAGAATTGTTTGGACTTATTAATCTTGTCACAGTTTATGCAGTGTCCACAAGGGTAACAGCCTATCAGTGGATCCCCTGTTAGTGTTTGAATTAAATTGGGGTCATCATTCCTATTCACATGTTTGAAATGATTGAAAAAAAGAACCCAAATTTTTTCCTTTACGAAAAGAGAAAATACATTTGTCTGGTATGAGGCTTGACACATCTGGATCATATTTGAGAATGTTCCAATGTCTATGCACACTATTAATCAAATGATTAGAATTTCTAGCATAGGTTGTCGTAAATCTCAAAATAGAGTCTCCGTTTGATTTATGCTCATTGTACTTCATTAGGTTATCCCTATCAAAAGAATCAACCATATTACTGGCAGCTAAAACATAGCCCATACCATATCCCCTGGATTTGAATCTGTTAGTAAGGTCTCTCCTGTGAGTCTGAAAAGAGGAATCATTGGAACAGATGCGTTTAATTCTGATGAATTGAGATTTCAGAATGTTACGTATAACATGTGGGGGGTGAAAATTGGAGGCATGAAGAATAGTATTATACTCAGGGTGTTTTCTGAAAACCTCAGTGGATAATGTGTTGTCAGCCAACTTGGTAACAGCATCATCAAAAAAATAATATTCCTATGGTCATAATGGACAGTGAATTCCAGTCCCCAGATGTTGTTGTTCAAATATATGAGAAATTCATGTAGCATTTGTAATTCTCCTGTCCAAACCAACCAGCAGTCGTCAAGGTAGCGCCTCCAGATGTCAATGTATGGTAAAAATGTGTTGTCAGAATCATAAATAATATGGTATTCAACAAGAGCCATAAAAAGATCCACATAAATGTGGGCAAATGATGCCCCCATTGCTGTTCCCTTGACCTGCCAGTAACATTTGTCTGAATAAGAAAAGACATTGCTGGTGACAACTAGTTTGGCTAACTCAATCAAAAAAGAATGGAAAGTGGATGGATATAAATCAGCCTTGTCCAACCAAAAAGATAAGGCCTCAAGGCCAGATTGGTGTGGAATATTAGTATATAAAGAGCAGACATCCAGAGTACATAGTAACCAGTTGTCTTCAAGCTGGCTGTCAGAAATGATCTGAAGGAAGCTAGTGGTATCATGTAATCTTGAACGTATCATTCCCAATAAAGGTTTAAGATGTTTGGTAAGAAACAAAGAAAGAGGTTCTGTGATGTAACCCCTTCCCGAAACAATGGGTCTGCCCGGAGGATTCGAGAGATCCTTGTGGATCTTGGGCAAGAAATAGATATATTGGGTGGCTGAATCTTTAACGATGAGTTGTTGTGCAATTTCATTGGTTATGATACATTCATCTCTGGCCCAGTATATGAATTCCTCTATATGTTTTTGAAACCTAGATGTAGGGTCAATACTCATCAAGGAATAATATCTGGGATCAGACAATTGTCTGTTCGCCTCCTTGTCATAAGCACTCCAATTCAAAATAACAGCACCCCCTTACCAGCCGGAACAATAACATTATTTTCATTATTCTGTAACTCAAAAATGGCTTCACGTTCAGCCCGAGAGGTGTTGTTGGATTTAAAATTAATATCAGAACCAGAAAAATGAAGATCATTGAGAATATTCCTCTGAAACTGTTGTACAAGTGGATGCATAGGTGGAACAAATGTGGATTTGTGATATATGAATCTTTCATTACCATCATACCCAGAGTCACCAAAAAACAGTTTGAGGTCCAAGGTTCTACAAAAAGAAACAACATCTTGAGCCAACAAATCCTCAGAGACCATGAAGCCTGGTACAAAAGACAACCCTTTATTTAGGACCAACAGATGTGTAGGGGACAATACAAAATCAGATAGATTTAGCACATTGTTGCTTGATGAAATGTCTACTTCTCCATGACCATTTTCAGTAAACTTTCTATGTTGGTGATTCCTCCTATGTTTTCTCCCCCCTCTTTTGTATTTGAACCTAAAGGGATGGTGTTTGGATTGCGTTTGGGGGAAGGTGACCTGGATGTACATTGAAACTCACTGTCTGTACCGGATGATATCTCCTCTGTGGAAGATGCAGGAATTGTACCTGTCTTTTTCAGGATGGAATGAGGACTTTTCCTCTTGGGGGTTCTCTGAGCCCTTGGTGTAAATCTAACCTGTTTGATGTTAATGGCAACAGACCATAACACATTTTGATATATTATTTTGCAAATCTTAGCTCAGCCCGGACATTTTTCTGTCTAAGGAAAAAGATTCCGTCAGGCTTCCATCTTGCAACCCTACCCCATAGCCCAGACATACGAAAAATATGGGAGATTGTTACATGTAGTACACAACCAGTAGCTGCCAAAAATTCCTGAGCATGTAGTATACAACCAGTACCTGCCAGAAATCCCTGAGCTCCTACATTGTTGCTGTAGGTGTCTTGGCAGCCTCCCTGACCAATTTTTATCTTGTCTTCTCATCAGTTTTGAAGAAAAGGACATCCAGTTATTAGCAACATCAATTGTCCCATATTTTCTCCACTTTTTGATGGCCACCTTCAGTGTGTTCCACGGTATATCCAATACTGTAGAAATTTTTGTACACTTCTCCTGACTGATATCTTTCAGCAATGAAATCCCTTTGATGCTTTATAAGCTCT
The DNA here is from genome assembly GCF_019279795.1 of Protopterus annectens. Classification (NCBI taxonomy): domain Eukaryota; kingdom Metazoa; phylum Chordata; order Ceratodontiformes; family Protopteridae; genus Protopterus; species Protopterus annectens. The sequence goes on from NC_056735.1 coordinate 368,438,321, forward strand.
CTGCGAACCATGGCTTCTGCTGCAGCAAGGCAACTGATTAAATGTCAAGAAAATCCTACTAGGAAAAACTTTATTTGGGGTTAATCAGTGTCACTAATTGATGGCAGGTG